>NC_084663.1:22445755-22748028 GCF_028389875.1 Rhea pennata
ACTCTGGATATTGATCACCAGCAACAGTGGGAGGGAGAATCTGCCTTAATATTTTTCTAATTATAGAATCTATAGCACTAAGGCACCCCAAAGGCCTTGAGAGCAAGAGTCATAGGCTGGTAATCAGTACAGGCATCCGAATGCTTCTAACCAGCTGGAGACACACTGTCTTTCACTGGTTAGTCTGCTTAATGCCTCTCCCTTCTTCAGTCTCTTTGGTTCTCATCTTCCTCCCACTCTGTTCTTCCAGCCCCTTTGCTTCTCTCTTAGCTGTTTTTTTTTCTTTTTTTTTTCCCCATCTGTGCTGTCCTTCCTCTCCCAGTTTTTATTCAGGACTTGTATTCCCTGTTTTTTTTCCTTTGCTGTCTTTCCTTCTTTCTGTCTGCTGCCAATGACTATGCCTAGCCCTTCCCCAGACTGCGTATTTTTTCAGGCATTCCTTGCTAATTGCAAATCTGCCATCATGTTTTTGGCAGTTCATACACTCATAGTTTATTTGATCTCCCCTCTGCTCACAATTAAAAAAAAAAAAAAGGAGCAAAGAAATTAAGAGTTATAGATTATTATTTATTTCTATTTATATTTCTATGCACTTTATTTCTCTCCTCTATTTTTAGCATAAATCCAAGATTCCTAAAATGTAATATTTTAGCATTAAATCACTCAAAAAGTTAGTTGTTACTCATTATAATTTTTTGACGTTCATAGAATGCCTTAAACAAAACTTCCCAGTCCTTTCCACTAGTGGATTCCTTTCCATCTTAAATTACATCTGTTTACTTCACAAGCAAATAAATTGTAGTGACAGTGGATGAAGGTCTTAAGTGAATAACTTTTTGGCAGGAATGAGAAGCAAATAAAAACCTACAAAATTCAGGCTGATGAGGCTGTAAGAGGAAGTAGTAATTCATGGAAATAAGAAAAGGCAGAGATACACCTCCAAGGTGAGTTGTATACTGTATTCAGAGAAGCTCATCTAAACATAGCAATTCTTAAAAGTCTTAAAAGTGTAAGTAAGTGTAAGTAAGATTTTTGCTTTATCCTTGCCCCCTCCCACCAAAGTTGTTTTTAGAAGTGTTACTTTCTTAACAAGACTAAAAATAGAAGAACAAATTATTTAAAAGTATTTTCCATTGTACTATATCTGCAATTTTTTAAAAAATGTATTTTGGAATTCTGCTGAGGGATGTTACAGGAACAAAAATATTTTAAAATTTTATTAATCCCAGGGAGCATTAATGGCTCAAATTGAAGAGGAAGATTATTTTCTGTAAATATAGAGCTTGTGAAATGCTCAGCTTAAATGCTACATTGCAAAATTTTCGCAAATGCCACAGCTTCTCATAGGCTGATCCATTCTTACATATGTTTGAAATTGCCACTACAAGAGGAGAAGGAAAACAAAATCTGAGTAAAAATATGGCACAACCTTGGCTTCCCAGGCTTGAATTTTACTGCTAATACAGACATATTTGACTTGCATAGTTATCACTTCCCACCTCAGCTGTGAACTTGAACCTAGTCTTCACTCAAGCAAAACCTCCACTAATGCCAAGAAAGACAATGAAATAAGAACTGTGGACCTGGTGATTTTGTAAGATTTTCCAGTTTTCATGGTCACCGAAAAATTTCTCCATGCTATAGCATGCTAGTAATTTGTAAAGGAAATAATAAAACTATGCTTTAAAGAGTACAGAGGGTCAAGTTTACTCTATCATAGAGAAGCATCATCTGCTCCTGAACATCTTTCCCTTAGCAGACTTATATGATTAAGAAGGATTGAGCAAGACATAAAATTAAATTGTCAATAACTGATTTTATAAACAGGAAATAAAAATTTCAATACATTAAATAAGTTTATTTTTGCATGTTCCCAACAATCCATAGAAAAGCAATGAGTGATTTGATCTACTGACTTGCTTTGCAAGAGGCTACAGAAAGGTGTCTGTAGATGTTGAATCAGATTCTTTCAGAATAAATGTTGCTTTTCTTGTAGTGTATATAAACATCTAAATATGATAATGATGTACACAGAAAGGCTGCTTCAACTCTAATTGAAACTGATGGCAAAACTTCAGTAATGCAAGATACGGTTTTTGGAAATTGTTGGAGATGTCAGGAAGACAGAGATGTTATGAACCAAAAGCAATAAAAGATTTAGCAGTGGATAATAAAATAACTTGCCTTATATTTTCTTTTCAAGGCTCTGATCCTGTGATGGAAACTACAGCACCTTGCCTTGTATCTATTTAAGAAAGCTGGTAACTCTGACCACCATGTCTAAACAGCTTTTCATCTGTGATGTGATCCTTCAGAATCATTCTGTGGTAGGGACTCACTGTTATTATTTTGAAGAAGGAAAAGTGAGCTACAGAGAAGCAAAGCAACTTCTCTGTGGGCCCACAGGAAGTTTGTGTTAGAGTAGGTATTTGAAACTAAACTTTACTAGGTCCTGTTTCCTCCTCTGGAGTGCTGCTTGCCATATTTTCACAACTATGTCGGACCAAGGAGGCACTGAATTGTTCCCCTGAGCAGCGTCAGGAAGCAAAACAAAAAATCTACCACGTGTGGCGGCATAACAGGGAAAAACCAAGAGGAGAACATCCTTTATGTCTATTGTTGCAACAGTTCATGCCAGATATGGAAAGGTATGACAGGAACAAAAGATAGCATTGACAATGTGATTTGCAAGTCGATAGTGTACCCTTCAGCACAGCAGTATCCTTCAGCCTTTCTAGAGGTGCTTTATAGAATTCATATCCCCTTTGAAATCAGTCATTCACACACCGATCTGGTGCTGGTCTCAGGTTCAGGGAACTATTCATAGTTCCCTCAATTCCAGAATTGACAGCCATAACAACCTCAATGTAAGCATCTCTTGGCATGTTTTTAATTTCAAAAGAACAATAAATAAATAAATAAAACCCTCTTTCAGGCAGCCCTGCTCTGCAGCATCAAGGATGAACATGCCTGATACTACTTTTTGTGAAGCCCGAAGCTAACTTGTCTCTTCATCTAGATTTAAATCCAGAAGCTTGCTGTCTAGGGTGTATCCTAATACCTATTTAGTTTCTTATGAAGCAGGGACAGGTGCTCCTCCAGATCTATGTACGGTCCATAGGCTCTGATAGATCACCTGGGTCATCATGTGAACTCTTCTGCAAACAGACTGCTGTGTCTTGTTTGGAAGGCTCCAAGAAACATATATTCCATCCACCACCACAAAATGTTTACCAATGCACTACAGCAAATTCAAGACTGGTGATAGAAAAATAAAAAACTAAAGGCAAAACATTAATGTGCTGCAGTAAGGGATCAGATCCAGAGTATCAAGATTTTTTTTAGTTGGTAAACTGAATGGTCCCTTTATTGGACTGTTTCTGCTGCTACATTTTTTTTATTTTCTTTCTGTAAAGAGAAGAAGGCTAGCAAGAGTCATATAACTCATTCTGGTTTATGACCTAGTGGAGAAATCAGCTCTAATACTTTATGGCACCAAAACAGAATATTTTTGCATGTAGTTGTATTACACTGATTGTCTGCACTGTAAGAATCATAAATCAATATCTAATACAACTTAAAACATATGACAGGTTGACAATTAAACATTACTTTTCTCTTCAAGGAGAAAAAAATTTCAGAAATGACCCTGGAAAGATTGAGGTACAATGCATTTAATTTTATGATCAATAAACATACAGGAATGTTCTCAATTCAGCTATTTTGATTTATATAGCTATGCATGCATGTTTATATATGTTTGCATATGTATAAATAAATATTATATTTATAGAAACAAGAAATACAAGAAAACAAGAAACAAGAATGTCCTCTTTTGCTTTCCTGGCATGGATAAGGAAGATTATTTGCCAGGAATAGGGATAAGCTAACAGGCTGAAAAAAATGTGAAGACTAAAAGCTTTGAAAATAAGTAACTTCTGGAAAGGTCATTCAAGATTAGAAGAGGCAGTGTACCTCCCAAAGCCTCCAGAGGCTCAATCTAAAACAAACAATTTCTGTAAGGCAACCAGGCAATTAACAATTTTGCAGTGTCATCTCTCTAGCTTATAGTTAAATGTACAAAGTCAGAATTCGTCTACAGTCAGGCCATGAAGATATGATGACATTAGCTTCATATGAGTAAAGATCCATACCAGTCGATGTCCTAGATTACCAAGGTGATGCTGCAGCAAAGGTCAGATGTCACACTACATGTCTAGTAGTGTCTTCCAGAACATCACTTTTTGCTTTGCTTGCCCCTGCCTGTCATGCCCAAAGAGCAAACAGCTTGGCTGAACTTGCAAATGATACAATGATTTAAGCATGGATGAGCAGATGAGATAAAAAAGTCTGTTTAGCAAGTAATTTTATTGTTCAGGAGATATTCAGCTTTTGTAAGGAGAAAGAAGGTTCCCTAGAAGACATGCAATTGCATGTTTATTTTTTTTAATGAATTCTTAAGCTTTGCCTGTGCAATAATCCTTTACCCAGAGAGAAATCAGAATGTTGCAGGAGTGATCCTGGGTTAGACAATGCTCTTCGTGGGCAATCAGTCCCAGACAATACGCTAGCCAGGAGGATAGCTGCCGCTCCCAGCTTTTCACCTCTTTGCTAGCCTGGAAAATAACAGTTCTGTTCAGGCTTTCTTGGCTTTTACCAATGCTTTAGTAAACACCAAATGACAATTTCAAGCTGTTTGCCCAGAATAGCCAAATGGTCGACATAATGGTGTCTGTCACAACAGTGGGGAAATACCGTATTACCTTATTAAGTTATCATTTCTGTTAATAAACTCATGTCCTGTTTACAGTAAACAGCAGTGCAGGAGGAACAGAAATCAGCAGAAAACATATAAAAGAGTAAGTGTTATTAGCTAAAAGACTAACATTATCAAACTGTGAAAACCATGCAGTTAATCAGGCTTCTGAAAGTGAGTAAAGTTAGCAAATTTAAGTGCAAAGAGAGAAACAATTAGATCAGCATTCGCATTTTGTAGAAAGTTTTCTGATGACCTGAAGAAATGTTGTTCCTATGGAGTGAGTTGCTACAGACTAGGAGTGAAAATTTGGTGTGTTGGTATTGCTGAAATATTTCCATGTTGCTTGTACAAAAAATACTTGCTAGTCTGGAAGAAAAGAAATTAATATTGATTTGTAGGGCATTCTACAAAGAAAGAATGCTGCTTTTCAATGTGTGTGAGGTGCTACAAAAGCTTTGTAAGAGAAATTGATATATATTAATAGAAAGTGAGATATTGATCACAGGCCTGAACCTAATGAAGAAATACAGAGAAACATTCCAGTGTTGTGGGGCAGAGAAAGAAATATGGAAAACTGTTAGAACTTCCTTGTTTTGCTGCTGAGGCCTGATAACAAGCTATGAACAACAGCAATAACAATGTAACTAAAAAACCCTGAGAACTGTAGGTTTAGCTCTTGATCAGTCTGGGGACAGATCCAGGGTGTGAAATTGAGGAGCGAAGGAGAACAGAGTCTGTTCACTGCACTGTAGTATAGCCTCAGATATTCAAGCAACAGCAGGAGGTTTTGGAATCCTGCTAATATTAGAAGATAAATGGCATAAATTATGAGGAAGCTGAAATCCTGGTAGTGATGCTGCAGTTTTTCAAGTACAAAGCTGAGACATACTCTAATGTGTTATTACATTTCAGATTCTAATAAAAGCTACTGGTTTCTGTGGTTTCAAATCTCTTTCTTCCCCTTTCCTAGTTGTTTCATTTTGAGCATATTCTGGACTTCCTGAAAAGTTGAGTGTGCCTAATACACAAATGTGTGTGAAGAGATAAGAAGAGGAGGGGAAGCTATGCTTATACCAAGCAACTCTAACAACACCTAAGGCATCGAAGGAGGTGGCTAGCACTCATTTTCTTGAAGGTGGTAGAACAGAAGGTCTCAGCATTTTTCAGTGTGTGAAGAAGTAAATCTGGTAAAGTTCCCTGGAAAAGGGAACCATGCTATATTTGGGAACTCTCAGCTCCTCAGGCCTGAGGCATATCGCTGCTCCATGTTGGCGCAAAGATGATGTTCGTACTCTATCAAGAGTCATCTGCATGTGTGTGCTGGATACAGGGAATTACAGGAATTTTCACCTCTTTGCTTTGAATTACTCACCCAGTCCCTGATCAGGACAGCTGGAGGACCGTGACTCCAAAGAACGGGAGTATGTTCCAGCTGGTCATTTAGACATTGCCTGAAATTTGAGGCCTCAGCTACAGCAGAATGAGCCCTGTGTTGGAAGATACCTCTGCTGACATCCCATAAATATTTCATCCATTATCCTTCTCTGATGAGAGATTTTTGACATTTCAAAATGACATTAAAATGCAGCTTGGCTGACAAATATCAGCATTCAGTAGGATAGATGCAAACTCCATTAACTGACTGAGCTACCAGAGAAAATTTTCATGTTCCTATACTCCAAGCAACTACTTTTTGTAGATGAAGATCAACAGAGAATGCGTGCATAAGTGTATGCCCACCTGCACATTTATAAACATTTCAATATTATACTGAAACTTCATACATAAGAGCAACAAAGAGGAGAAATCCATATGAGGAACTGCAACAGATATATGGCAGGATTCATCTAACCTAACTTTAGACATCTAGAGTGTAGGAATCTCCATCTGAGCAAGCCAGCCTGTGCTCCTTTTGTAGTCAACGGAGAGAAATACTCATTTTTAGAGTGGGATTTATTTTAGACTACATCCACATTATGAAGAGATGAGATGCATCCAATTTCACTCTACAGACTATTAAAGAAGTTTAAGGTGACTGACTTAAACATAAATTTGTATGGTAGCTAAACCAAGAAACAAAAAAGTCCAATGAAACATTTTTTGCAGAGATTTTTTTTTGTTAGCCTTGTTTCCTGTTCTGTCACAACGTGGTCCTAGTTACTCCAGCACAGCAGAAGGGGCTGTCTTGTTGTATACATACATGAACAAGTGACAGGGCTTGTAGGAACAGAGCTGTCTTAAATCATGTTGCTACAGAACGCTTCTGTCTCTTGAAACCATAGCTGCAAGGTTAAACCCAGATGGTGATTTAGGTATGATTTATAAAAACTGAGAATGTAGTGGATCAGCCCGTGACACAAGACAGAGGTTTATTTAACACAGCGTGAATGAGATTTGGGCAATCCATACCACAGTTACCTCAGTGATTATCCTATTGACCCAAAGCCAGATGGCTGCCCTGTCTTTGAGTGGGTCCACATCTGGCTAATACAATAGATTTGTTCTTGATTACTCAGTTTCTAGCAGTATTGGCTAAAGATGTAAAACTTATGGAAATTGTGAAAAGATTCATCTTCTCATCCCTAAACCTCTGCTCTGTAACACAGACCAACATGAATTTCCCAACAAATCATGTAATATGAGAAATACTCGTGAGACATTCCCTGTAAATTTCACTGCTTCCTTAAAAAAAGTTATGCTCTACAAGAATTAGCGTGTCCATTGAGTGGCCTTCAGCTTTCCTGTGTTTTGGTTCTTGTTTCCTGCTTTCCTAGGGAGATTTTTGGTACACTTTCTTGCTCAGGCCAGTGCTTACAAGCTGCTTACCTGCCTACTGTAGGCCCTTGCTGCCTTGTCCATCCAGTACCGTCTATCAGCTGATCCATGATGACCTGGAACATGTACAAAGCTGACATGCTGAAGTGTATGCCTTGTGGGTCTTCTAATCTGTATTTTGGAGTAGGTACCTAAACTCATTCCCTTTTGCTATTCATGTGCTGATTTACTGATCTTGTCTGTAAATTACGTACATACTGTAGCAATCTAATAGCAAAACTAAAGAAATGCAAGAAAATCCTCATTATTCAATACCTTGTTTCACATTCTGTTGCAGGAAAACTGCTTCTGCCTGTGTATTTTTTGTGTCTTTCAGTACCAGAGTTTCAATGGCTCAGACAGGTATTTCTGAGTGAAAGACCAGATTCTGAGCCTAAAGCAGGGAAAGAACAAGTTTTGGACTAGGAATACATACCAGCTGTTTGTTGGTGGCAAATCATTTTAAGAGGATATTTTCTTCTGATTCCCCGTTATCATTTTTTTCTCCCCTCCCTTACATTAGAGGTTAGTGCCAAAGCAGTTGGGTCAGCTCAATCTTTTATGTCTTCTCTCTCAACGAGATTTCTGAAAAGATTAAGCTTAGAAGAATAAAATACTAAAAACAAAACAAACAAACAAACAAAAAAACCCAAAACCTTACCCTGGATCTACTGCCAACAAAATAACGTGTAACTATAATGCATCTCTAATATGTAACTATAACGTGATGCCACAAGTCCCTCTAGCGAACCCACCTAGCCATTGTTTTTCTTATAAACTGAACACATCTTAGAACTGAACACAGAGAAATCAATGTTGGACGGTAGCTGTGGGTTTCTAAAATGTTGTTTTACAAAAGCCCTTTAATGTCTACTACTTCTGAAATAGTTTTTGTTTTAACAGCATAATTTAAAGCTTACTTGAGGTACATCAAATGAATAATAGGCTGGCAGCCAAAATATGCCTAAGGTATTAAAATTTACATTAGGCAGAGATTTGCAGGAAGCTATGGACTATAAAATCTCTCTGATTAAAGTGTGGTTCTGGGCTGAATAGTGTGTATAAAAATATGGCACCTGTTTGATGTTTGCTCTAGAGATTAAGAATTTTCACTCTAGCCTTGTTCATGTTTCTGCTGCAAAGCCTTCTCAGGCATAGGAGAATAATTTGAGTTTTCCTTGTACTCTTGTATCCTTACAATTATTAATTCAGTGTTAAATATGGGGCTCTATTCTGCGCTCTGCATTTTTTGTTGGTGCTGTTCATTTGTACTGTTTACAAGTATTGTGTGTTTATTAGCACCTCTGTTAGGTGCTGATAATCAAGGACCAGGTTTCCACTGTTCCAGTCTCTGCATTGAAGAGCTCGAGTGTAAATAGACCCTATAGACATGGCAAAATAGAAGCATGAAAACATTGAACAATTTGCCCAATGTCTTGCAAGTGGGAGCAGATTGGCAAAAGTAGTTATAAAAATCAAATTTCCTGACTCTAGCTTCAGGACCTATTCACTGAACAATACTATACTGTGTGTGCATTTAATAATAAACAATCCCCGTCAAAACAGTTAATATTTAAGCACAATATGAAAGAAAATCATGGGGTCTGGCAGGCTATACTAGGGCTGCAATTAGATGAATTGGCTAGGGATTTGCTCAAAGTGGTGTTCATTGTTCATGCTCTTTCCTATCATCTCTTAGTCTTTTCCTTTCCCTATCTTCTTCCTCACCTCCTGTTCTCCTAGTGGCACAGTCCCTCACCACTCCTTTAGAATCTGACTCACCGGCCCAATGCAGCCCACTGCTGTGCTGAGGGGGCAGAGCTCTTTTCTGGTGGGTTACCTTCCTACCAGTAGCGCGAGTGAGCTGACTCACTGAGAGGTACACAGAAGCACCAGACCTGGTGTAAGAGAAGTGGTTGGACTACACCATCAGCAGAAGAGACTAGAAGGAATAGGATCACCACTCTTGCTGCTAGGAGCTAGCTGGCTGAACAGCACCAAAGTAAGGCATTTGTTCATTCTAACTGCTCCAGCCATTATTAATGAAGACTGTGATTGCCTCTATCCCAGAGAGCCATGAGAGCACCAAGAAATCTGCACGAACATTCATCTTCAGTCAGAGATACAGAAATCCCATTGAGGCAAACAATCGGAAGATTCTTTTGGTGTCAGAATTATCACTGTCATTGATGCTGTGAGAGGCCAAAAAGTACTGGGCTTTAATTTATAATCCCAGGTGAGCTTTACAGAGACAGAAGTTCATTAAACCATCTTGTGAAAACAGCCAATCTGATCTTGAAGTCATTGAGATATCCTGTCTAAACCTAAAGTATTATGATGTTGCTGAACCCTGAAGTATCATGATTGCTGTCATTTTTTCAAAATATAAGTACTTGTATAGATATCTGCTTTCCTTCAATAGATAGAATAGTCCTTCAATAGAATAGTCAGAGGAGAACTCATATTCAAATAAATGATTGTTGACCAGTTTGGATAATTTTCAGTTTTGCTGTTATCCTCAGATTTAACGTGTAGCTTAATAAAAGTGAGTGTAAAACTTGGCCAGCTTAGAAGGCAAGTGGGAAATGTTATTGAGGTAACAAACTATGTGATAGCTTAGGAAATAGGCTTTTATGCACAAGGAAACAAGTGTTAAAGTCAAAACCACACAAGGTTTATTAAAATCATATTGAGTGCTGGCAGTGAGTAAGTGCAGATGGCTTTCTGAAAGCAGCTTCCTGATAGTTAAAAGAATGGAAGATAAAAACAAAACAAAAACAATTAACAAATTGCCATGACTGCTGAGGTAGAGATGTGGAAAGATAGACAAAAGAAATGACTGAATGTCAGAACAAATTTGCAAGTTGGCAATGATATTGCTTAAAAACAAAGTAGATGAATGCACATTTACAAGTTCTCAGCTGCCAGCTGCCAGGAATGAAAGTAGCACATCTGGCTAATACAAAAGATTTATTCTTGATTACCCAGTTTCTAGCAGTATTGGCTAAAAACTTCTGGAAATTGTGAAAAAAATCATCTTCTCATCCCCAAGACTCTGTTCTGTAACAGAGACCAACATGAATTTCCCAACAAACCATGTAATGTGAGAAATACTCGTGAGATACTCCCTGTAAATTTCATTTTTTCCTTTAAAAGAGTTACGTTCTGGGAGGCTTAGAGTGTCTGCAGTGGCCTTCAGGTTTCCTGTGTTTTGGTTCTTGTTTCCTGCTTTCCTAGGGAGATTTTTGGTACACTTTCTTGCTCAGGCCAGTGCTTACAAGCTGCTTACCTGCCTACTGCAGGCCCTTGCACCATCGTTCAGCTAATCTGTGATTACTGGGAGCATGTATAAAAGTTACCTTTGGTGGATGATCTTCCAGCTGAAGGTGTGGGGTAAAGTAGACCTGGAATGATAAGGAGGATGGGATTGAGGAGAGAGTGTGAAGCTGAGAAGAAAAGGGAGAATCCCTATTCTGATTCTGAGGAGATGTGTCAAATATGGGGAGATGAAGGTCATAGTTGAAGGAGGTGAGAATCCTTGCTTAGAATTGGAAGAGGTGTGTTAGAAGAGTGTATGTAGATGACTTGAAGTTTAATATAGGATTTTAATAGTCTTTTTTGGACGTGGGACATTTACTCTTTAGGAAATATCTAGTGATGAATCTTTAACATTCTTTTGAATTAGGAGATTTCTTTTAAGGTTCAACCTCATTTCTGACTCCCAGTCATGGGAATCAACATGTTTATGTTGTTCAGCTGATTCCTATTTCATTGAAATAATTTCATTCCCACAGCCCCAGCATATTCTTTATTCTTTCATGCCCAAACAGTACACTCATGTATCTACTCATGAGACCCTGAAGTCAGGGTATTGCATATCCCAGAGTTGTCAAAAAAATCACTTACTTGTCTATGAACTACTTTTTGTTTTCTTTCACAGGCTTAAGCATTCACTATTTACTTAATACCATTTCAACAGTACACTTCAGTGAGGTTGGAAGTTGAACAGTTTTAATGCTGTTGGGCTGCAGCCAATCGTGCTTCTATCTCAGTTTGGAAAGGAATAAAATAGAAAGTGTAACAAACGTGTTTTTACTTCATTTCTCTACGTCAATCACAGCTGTTGCATTTATAGAATAGCACAAGGCCACACTCAGCCTTCTGAGCCACGTGTCAAAGAGTTCCAGTGTAACTTCCAAGCTGGTGATGCATTTCATGACTAAGGGCTATACTGGTGTAATTCAAATCTTTTTCTCAGAGAGAGCATTAAAAGAACTACTGAAGCTGAGATAGAGGTTTGTCCTGGGAGCCAGTTGCATGTCTAACCCAGGCAAATCTTGTAGCAGAGAAGTGGGAACTATGACTACATCTATGTGACGTATATTGTATGGCTGTTGGTATGTATTTCGATAGATTGCTATGTGGCTTTGATAAAGCTTTTGGTATGAAGCTCACAAGGTCCGGAAGGTTTGTAGTTGCAGCTTTTGTGAGTGTGGCAGAGTAGTACCCCAAACAGACACTATAGGGAATCTAGGGCAACAATGAGGAATTTTCTTGATTTTGGCCTGGATTCATCCTTCCTGGTGTAGGACTCAATAGGTAACCTAGATTTCTTCATACCTTACCTACTTAGTGGAAGAAGTCAGGGACATTCAAAGGGCCATGGAGTCCATTTAAGATCTGACTTTCTCTCTGAGATGACACAGTAGTGAATAAGATGCCTATAGCTCGGTAACTAGGCTAAGCCAGGTATGAAGCCTGATAGTATTAAGGGGTCACTTTCATCTTTAATTAACAGGCATCTTCAGTCATGAAGAGTGTTGAAGTCAAGTAAGGTGAAAGCAAAGACTTCAGTTTGTCAAGGCAGTATTGAGTATACCATGTCTGTCACAATATTAATACAGATAATGGAAAGTTTTCATGTGACATGGTAAACATGATCAGCTTGAGGATGATCTTTCACAACTTCTGAGCTATGCACAGTTGATTTGATGGCCAGCTGCCACAGCTGAACCAGACAAACCATAGGCCTCCAATGTTCAGTGTGGATGCAAACAGAGGAAAGAAGTAAGACCCTCTTAGGCTGTTTGATCTTTATTCTTTTGTCCATATATACAGTGCCCTTGCACCTAGTTGGTTCATTCATGTTAATTTCTGTACTGTAAGTCCAGTGTTTTGATGCTCTTGAAAAGCCTGGAGTTCATTGTAAGTATCTGCTGGTGGATGGAGAAAAGAATATCCTGAAAATCCCTGAGAAGTCCAGATGAAAAGTAGAGACACTCTGCTATACCTTGTAAGCTAAAGAAACTGGATGAGGAAACCATGTCAGAGTGCCCAGCTGTCAATAAGCTGCAGAAATAGCTGCAGTTTAAACTTTGAGTATAAAGAATGTCATCATCAACAAGCCTCATCATGCTTCCCGCTAAACTCAAGGAAGTAGGCAACCAGAAGCACTCCAAAGATGCTGACTGAACAAAGATCTCCAAGCCAGGGAGAGTAAAAGGCATGAAAGCATGTAAGATATAATGGAAAATGCAGAAGGGAAGCTAACTTGACTGGTCCATAACATGGAAGGGTTAATTGCTGTGTTAAGAAATACTATACTCTTTATACTCCTGCACCATAAAGATTTGTAAGTTGCAACTTGTGGGCAGCAAGTGGAGTGGCAAGGGCAGGACCCAAATAATGATCAGCAGAGGCAAAGAGTAAGAGCAGTGAGTAGCAAACACATGAGGTCATTCAACAACAGCCTGGACTATAGAAGTAAGCGAGGATCCTCCTTGCCTAGTACTAGACCCATCACTCACTTCAGCTGGCATATGAACTCCTTGGGTCTGAATGCTTTTTAGGGGTCTGCCTCTCCCTTTGGACTTTTTCAAGTCCTCCCTGTGGGGAGAAGTGAGGAAGGGGCTGTGACAGTTGACCAGCAGCATATAGGCATTGACAAGAGGCTGGGTAACGTTACTGGCAGGATATCTTAGAGGTATCCTGCTACAGAACAACAAAGGTGCAGGTAAATCTTTTGTAGTTCCATGAACTTAACTCTCTATCTCTTTACTGCTTAGCACTACCTTGCAGAGGAATCACATGATCATGTCTAAAGAAGCTGCCAATTTTAATGCCTTTTTTTGTTGTTCTGCTTGAGATAACAAAATTAAACTGTCATACAATAAACTTATTTTTCTATTAGATCTCATAAAAACAACATCATCTTACACATAACAGTAACTTATTTCATTAACTTATTTGGCAGCTAAGGTGGTCTAATTCACAGTCCTCCCTAGATTTTAGATGCAATGTTTAAAGAGTGGACAACCAGATGTCCACTCCTTTCCTTTATTTGACATGGTTTACCAGAAAGGATGAGTGCTGGGTAGCGATGATGAAAATGGGTAGCTTTCTCATCATCTACCACAATTCATTACAATTCACACAATTCTGGTTTAGTTACATATCCTAAAATCAATGGCAATTTAAATTAATTAACTGTCTGAGAACTGCAGCACTTAAAATGTCTGATTCACAGTCCTTGTTGGATTTAGCTTTGGCAGCTGAAGAAGTTACTGCTCCAGCTGTGAGGGAGGTCACCTCTCTATCCTATTGCAGCTAGATGCATCAAGGAAAATGAATCATATCTGTAAGGCATTCTCCTCTGGTTTAGGGAGAGTTGTTTTTCCAGGCTTTTCTATTACAATAAGTCTTGTGTATACTTTGCAGCAGTTTGATACTAGCTCCATTCAATATCAACCACTCAGCATTCTCTGCTCCTTCTGCATCCTGTTGATCAAATTTCTATGGAACGACCAGCTCCACATAGATGTTTACAGCTTGTGTTCCTGGTGAATAAAAGTGTCTGAGGTTTTAATGCATGCCCATCTAATACTTTGTTGAGTTCCACAAACGTTCAAAATATGTGGCTTGCTTCTGAGCATACAATGTATCCTAAGAAAATAATATGAACTAGCTAAAGTATACTTGTTGATTGCATTTGGTCTTTGTAGGCATGTTATCCTTTTTATCATTGCTATCTGTAGTAATTAGCATTCATGCAAATAGCTCATACCAAAGGCACTAAGGTAGCGTATGTCTTGACTTCAAACATTCAGCTATGCTGACTGGATCACTGAAAGACCAGGGTGGAAATGAAGACTTTTTTCCTTCCTTCCCATTCTTTTCCTTCTTCACTTTGCAGCACTTTTTAATGCAGCCTTAGCAATTTTAATAACTGTTTTGTTTTACCGCTTAACTGGCTGCAGTGCAGGGGTGATGTGATAGAATTTCCATTTCTTGCTAAACCTCACAAATGTCACTGGGATTTATTATCTGAAACTGCTTTTTAGGACACACTGAGTATCTCAATTATGTCAGTATTTCTGAAAGACTGATGTGTTTCTTCTTTGGCCTCTCTGACAAAACAGCAGCTACAGGCATTTGTAAATATTTTTCTTGCATAATTTGCTCTCAGACTTTTCACTGAAGCTAGCATATGTTTGGCTGTTTAGGTATTTCTGTGTTTTTGCAAGCACAAGAACCTGCCACATTGCTTTTATTCTTTGCATCAGGCCAGAATACCCAGAAGGTCAGCAGGGTGGGATTCCTTTAACCTAATCCTCTGAGTCAGACATTCAGGCTCTTTTAAAGTTGTTAGTGAGAAACAGACGTTTCCAGTGTGTGAATCATCTCATCCCAATATAGACACCTAAAATAGGTCAAGTGTATGCATTCTAGAAGTGCCTGAAGTTAGATGTGCTGAATCTCTCCCAAGAACTGCAGTCAATTGCAGTTCTGCTGGGTACAGTTGTATTTTTTTTCCCTGGTGTTGATGAGCATAACGATGGGTGTTATTGCTATCTGTTGCAGATTCCTCAAGGCTGTCTCCATGCTAATGCACTGGAATGTTGTGCTTCCATTCTGATCACCATGAATCCTATCAGTCTCTATTATTGGTGACACTGATATTCTTTTTTTTTTTTTTTTTTTTTTTTTTTTGTAAATTGATCCCAAATTGTGTTTTAAAACATCTAGAACTACTTGAGGCTATGCAAAATAGGAGAAAGTACCTATTTAACTTCTGTAATTCTTATCTTTGGCAACAAAATTGCAGAGGAGGAGGGTTGTATTTCCTCCTCTGAAGGCACTCAAAAACAATGCTTAGGTATATGTAAATACTTCATTTAGCTAAGTGTTTCTTCAGCTCATAAGCTCTGTAAATTTAGCAACAATACCTTCTTTTTCACTCACTTTATTATACCTATATCTTTTCTTTCTCTTAAGAGAATGAAAACTATGAGATAGCACTGTGGTTGCTGAATAGTTCTTATCACTTCCAGGTAAAATACATCTATAAGATATCCCAGCCTTCATATTCATCTTGCTAGAAGAATGCTGCAATATATTATCAGAACATATGTTCATTATGTGCCTATTGTATGAATTGGTTGTTCCCATATAGTGTCAATATGTTCATTAATTCATTTATTTTAACATGGCCTTCCATACTATCTGTAATAGCTATAACATTAAACATTCTTCTTTTCCTTGGGACTCTGATTGTCTCTCCGGTGGATGTCATTTCATCATGCTCTGACCAGTGCAGTCACAGCCTGTGATGTTCTAAACAAGACAGATCCCACCAAGATAATGGCAAGTTTCCCCTTGCTTGGACTATTCTGGCTGGTGTTCAGCCACATTCAGGAAACTTATGGAAAATATTTGAACAATATGGAAAAAACACTGACTCATCCTACTTTGACTCTGGTGAACATCAGACTGTGTTAATCTTATTGATTAACAGTACACAATTTCTCAGAGAGGTATACAGGAAATTCACTATGTTTTCCCAGACTCCATTGAATAGCTCAATAATCTTGGAGTGAATTTGTAATTCTGCTTACAATTTGCAATATCCGAGTGATATTGTGACGGTGCCATCATATAATTTTAATTAGCCTTTGCTTGTTTGCTGTTTCATTTCAATATCTCCTGTAATGCTATGGAAGTCTTTGTAACCTGGCATACTCACTGATGCCCCATTGTCTATTCATTATTCAGTTTCCTGTTTGCTATGTGCTGCTGCCTTGTCTTTGCATTTGCTGATAGTCAGAGCATTCAGACATTATTTCTTTCTCCACTGATGATAGTATGCTCTTTCATCAAACCTTTCCCGAAAGTAATTTTCCTATATTTAATCATACAGCAGCTGCCACTCCTCTCTTTCCCTTTTTGTGTATTTATAACATAGCCAGAAATACCAAAACAGTGCTTACCATTCATGATGCTGTGGCATGTGGCATGGAGTATAAGCTGCTTCATGTTTTGTAGGTATACTATGACAGCTGGACCACTTTGGGTTAACATTTAGATTCCTTGTGTAGTATGGTCCCAACAAGAGAAAATGGGGATTTTTCACTCCTCTTTTGTAAAAGAAAAGCTTAATTCACAGTTCTTTTCAGATCCCTACTCCCAGTAGGGTTGTGTATATATCTTCCTTTCTCTGTTCTTTTATGTTTATGGATAAAAATTTTGGGCAAGAGAGTAAAGGTTAGATTTCTGCCTCTGCTTTAGCATTTTGTTTTTCATCAGGAAAACATTTTTGAAGTAAAACTGATCACCCTCACTTACGGTGTGCATTGGTTTGGTTTGTGGAGCTATGCTGGTGTGTGCAAACTAGAGTCCTTTCAATGAAAACTAATCAAAAAGCTCTAAATCAGATGTATACCCAATGCACTCAACCCCTTAGTAAGAACATAAAGGTTGAAACTAATGAATGGCTCTTGGACAGTCTCGACTCACATGTATGTTTGAACATTTGGTCACATGGAGCAGCCTGTCTCTAGCCTGCAGTAACCCCCCAAACCTCACAGCATGTAGATGTGGTAGCCACTGCACTAACTGCTTTATTCTACTAATTGGCTTCTATTGTCCTCTATTGGTAATAGAAGTAATTAGTATGGTAGTGGAGATAAAGCCATTGAATCTTAGGCTTTGTAGGCAGATGCCAAAATAAGCATAGTCAACAGGGCCTCAGATTCACTTGCACCATATTAATACTGTTGCTCAGTAAAGCCAGAACCAATTTTTACTAAGTACCAGTGGACCAATGACTTAAAAAAATCCATTAGAAACAATCTCTTCCAGCTGTGGTCTGAGGATATTGATTTTGAAACTAGAAAGTTTTAAATCAGATGGTTGCATGAAGACTTCCCACAAATATGTTCTAACTTTTAGGACTGATGTGATCAATTTCACTTGAAATGTTTTGCTTATTATAGCTGGCAGCACATATCCTAGCAAAGCTAATCAATAAGCACTAACACACAGATTGATACCATCCTCTGTCAGGCAGTTAGGAATTTAATGTGTTTGCAGAACAGGGCCCTGGGAGTAAAACATAAAAGAAAAAGTATTAGTTTATTGACTGTGCTCCTGTGACCCATTCCCTATACATTTTTACTCAATTACTCACAGTGGGGCTGGGTTAACCATACATGCTTATGCACTATTTCATGTTATAGTAATAATTCTATGCTGAACTATATTTTGACTTAATAAAATGCTATGATCAGAAGCTTGTAAGCTAATCAGATATAATGCCAATATTTACAGAAATGCTCAAGGTTACTTTTTCAACAGGGGCTAGCCACAAGCCATATTGAAATATTCTGTCTTCAGCTGTGGCTGTGGCATATGTGTTCAGTTACAGAATTTTTGAAATGGAAAAATAATTTATTTTCTTTATGACTCTCATGCTTCAAGAAGATAAAAATATTTTTACTAACATTGAAAATGAATGGACCTTTAGACAGGTCACTTTTGTTACCAGTGGAAACTCTGGAAAAAATGAGAGATTTACCTTAGCTTCCATTTTTATGTGCATACAATCAGTTCCAGTGGAGTCAGAAAATTCCTACTGGAATGCAGTCTATTCTTTGGAAAGAGCAGATTTAATGCCCTCGATGTCCTTAATGGTTGTTGGTTAACTCAGGCAAAAGAGGTTAGGTCTCACTCCCTACAGAAATGCAAAGAGTGTGGTCCTCCATATAAAGCTGAAATACCTGTTTCCAACCTACAGAGAGTAAATGAAACTGAAAAAGCATGTGACTACCTAAGGCTTTAGAGCATTTCTGAGAAACTAACTTAACTCTTGTTTAGAAATGAGATGAAACTTGGGGTGTGGAATGAAAAATGTCAAAAAGATTGTGAGAAAACTTAAAATAACCATGTGATGAATCCATGAGAACATGTGAAGAATGAAAGGTAGTAAAAATGGACAATGTTGACATTGCAGACATGATAGATTTTCCAAAAGTAGGTTGCTGTGTGCTGTCTAAAGTAACGTGCAAGCAAAATTAGCACTAGGATGAGGGTTACTGGGAAGAAGAACACGCCTCAGGTTGACAAAACAGCAATGTTCTCAGAACTGATCATTAATATGGGGACAACAGCTGTTCCTAGGTGAGATCCTGTCTGCAGAGACAAGATCATGGCAGAGACATTGCAGTAAAAAATAATACATCCAGGCCATATGAAGAGGAATCAGAGAAGTTCTATATTTGACTCAGCTAAGGAGCAATCTGAGGAATTTAAGAATGCCTGTCATCCATAGAAAACATGTAGGCCAAGTCAATCAAGAGAAACATCTTGATAGCATAGAAAAAGCTGACCCTCTGAAGAAAAACATTTTCATTTGTGTTGTCCAAGAAAAAGCTATGGTCATTCTACATACTATAACTAATTCTAGACTTTTATTCTAGTTTGTAGATGTAGATTTGCACTAAGATACATGATAGCTAGATAAATAGCCATGCATGCTAATGCTATTTCTCCCAGACATAGTAAACATTAGGACATATTAAAGACTATAAACGGGTGTAACATTTGGATTTCAACATGTAATCCCTAATCCCTATTATCTTCACTCTGACAGGCTAGTGCAAAATGGATCTAACATCAGTAAGCCACAGCTTGCCCACTGCAGATATTTTGTTTACTCTAAAACTAAAATTTAGAATTCTTACAGCATTTGAAGCTGATGTAAGAAGTATTTGGGATGGGCAGAAACATAAGGAGACAGGTGAGGCTCAAGAAATCTACCCCCTCTGCTCAGTAAGATGTGGTGTCATCTGGTGTCACTATACTATGAATATGATGCATGGACCATCTCTGATAGAAATCAAAGACTGGAGACATTCCAATGCAATGGAAGGTGCAGTTATGACTGTACCTTCCAGAATAGAGGAGATAAGGGGCTTAACATTGCTCATTTGCACCAGAAAGACTGTTAGGCAACCACAACTGGAGCAAGTAAAGTAGACCGTGCACTAGGATGTAACAGATGCCCAATCAGACAAACCAGGTCACAACGTGACCCCATAGTAATGATTTCTGGGAGATACGGGACAGAGTCAACTGTCAGGCAACTGGTGCTGTGTGTGCATGTCCTGCCCTGCCTCCAGCAGCAAGTCTCCTCTAAGTCCTGTGTTATGCTGGCAGTCCCATGCAGAAGTCTTGATTATATTAGGGTATCTCAGATGTCTATCTGTTTAAGCAACTGAATCCTGACCCTAGTGTCCAAAAAGCGCAATGCACTCCTGAAGTTAGGTGAATGGTTTTAACACATTCGGCCAGTCAGGTGGCTACAGTTCCAGACCCCAATAAGGCATTTGGAACTGTGCTTTGGTTGCTAGGTGCTGTTTATATTAAGTCTTGTCTGGAAGAAAAGAGGTGGTATGAGGAATTTTCACGGTCAGTGGAGTGGCTTTGGGGACAGGAGGCCTGAAGAAGCCCATGCTCTATTATGTACTTGAACTGGTGTCTGAATAAAGAATATCTTTCTAAGACACTTTGGGTCCACTTTCACCATTTGTACTAACTAAACTGGAAAGAAATGGGAGAACATCACTCCACAGATTAATGGGACAGAGACAAAAAAAAAAGTAAGAGAGAAGATCCTCTAGATAAATGGGAGAACAAAGAATGACCATGATTTGCCTCTGTTAAGAAGGGAAGTTCATTAGTTTGTAATAGAGAAACCAAAAGACCTTGTACAGCTTCCAAGCTGTAGTTTGGCAAACTTCTTTTTTAGCTTGAAGCATTAGCAGCTACTTAGTAACACAGACATTTCTCAAAACAGAGGAAGGGTGTTCACAGAAAGCACAAAGATAGACATTCTTTTAAGTAAGCAGGAAACATGGAAGGAATACTGGAATCCTGAACCTAGTGTGATTTTAGCTTCACCTCTTTAAATCCTCGATTATTTCTCAGCAAAATTTTCCTGGTGTTGTTATCTAAACGGCAATGTATTTGAGTGATACCAAGATTAGTACAGGATATTCTCCTGTAGAAACAAGAAATGAGTGGTCTCTATCTGGTAGCTCTTCTGCCACCAGAGAGATTTTTGCTCTTCTCACAATTAGCTAATTTTAATGAGTTCAGTTGCTTTGCCAGTAGAGATATATTTATCTAGTCACCTATGTGATCTTAAAAAATACTCTGTCCATTGTCATGAAAACATGACTCATAGTATGGTTTTTGCAGTTTTGATTTGGTGCCACTGTTTAATCTTCCTTATGTATTTTTCTATCTTAATAAATGCTTTTTTTTTGTGCTACAGAGCTGCTGAATCAGCAGGAGGAGAATAGGATTTTTTTTCTAGATCCTGTTAAAAACTAGTAGTCACTAGAAATATTTTCACAGAAATATAGGATTACTTACCATTTAAATTCTCACTTTACTAGAGAAAAAAAACTTCTTAACATACTGTACTAGGGCAATTTTGCAGTTTACTTCTTAAAAAATTTAAAATGATGAACATTATTCCTTCTCCATCTGATATTTTTACACTAGAAAGAGCAAATGTGTTCTCCTTACTTTAAGAGGAGGTAGACAGTACAGAAAGAGAGCAATGCCAACCAGCAGAAAATAAGATTGCACTGACATGAGTGGCCAATATTTTTGACTTGCATTGCTTGCAAGTGTGGGAATTCTACTGAGGACTGTAGGAAGGCATGACCCTTAAAATCTATCTGTATAAAATACAGGTGACTAGTTTTCTATGGAGGGACCTGATAATGGATCTGTTGAAATCAGTAGAAGGTTAGGACCTGAAATATAGTCATGTATCTGGCACTTACAGATATATTTAAATAGCATGAATTCTACCTATATTCAAATATCTCATCAGCAGAAGAGTGGTTCAGAGGGTTTACATAAGGTGCCAAGAGCAAGCCTGGGAGCAAAGCCGTATGAAACACTGATACAAGAACTTAGACGAAATTTAGACCCTTGGATTGTGAAAACCTTTTTACTCCCAAGGCAGAGATACTAATATGATATTAATTTAAGGGGAGTGAGTTACCTTCCTCTTTCCTCATAAAGCTAAGGTCATTGGATTAGCATGAGCAGCTGAAGGAGAACTGGATTACAATGCTGTGAGGGGCAACTGGGTTTTAGGCCATAGTTGAGACGAATCGATAATCCCAGTAAGAAGGTTCTGGGAATTATGAACCTGTAGACAGCATTTAGATGCCAGTGCTAGAAGACAGCTTTGGAGTGGAGAGCTGAAGCTCAAATAAATACTATCCCAAGAGCATAGGCTATGAAGTCTTTATTCAGAGAAGTAGTCTCAGAGAGCTGGAATAAAGGAGATTTCAGAAAAAAGGCTAATATTGTCTAGTAACTCGTTAGGGTAAACTAGTTAAGATAAGACTTAAAAAGGAAACTGAAGCTAGTTCCCAATCACATAGGGGTGCCCATCTTCAAAGGTCTTAGAATATATGTGTTGAAGCATTACATCTTAATCCTAGAAACTCCTTATGATAAGTATTTTTCAGGTTTTAGCCACTAACCAAACATTAATAATTTATTTGTCCTTTTACTGACATTATAATCTGAATGAAGGCTAGTAATGGTATGCACTCAAAATTAGTTCTATAGTTCACAGGGATTTTCCATAAAATAGACATTTTATTTGGCTGTTTCAGTGTGAAAAAGGTAAAATTGTATGAAAGGATTATGAAAAAAATGGAGAATCTTTTTCAGTTTCTCTGTGAAAGCCGAACATTTTGTTTTTGGCTTTGGACACACAGTCTAGGGGAAATAAATGATATATCAGTACTTGAACGTGCCAAGAGAATGCTGATATATTATGTGTTCCACTCTTAATTATCCATGGGCTGTTTATCCAGGTTGCAGATTAACTGTGTTGTGGATGCAAGACCATGGAGCTGGCTCTCTGCATAACTAGGCTGGTTTGGGCTTGAATTAACTCAGGTGCAGCAGAAGTATTTCAGCAGCTTTCATGAAATGCAAACTCCACACTAATAATACTTGTGAATCTGAGCTGGCTGTGAGCAGGCTGGGTGTGAGTATCTCTTGTATCCCTCTTGTCTTCTTTGTAGTGTCAATTCTCATCTGAGTGGCTGGAGTCAAATTCAGCTTCTTAGCTCCCATTCAGAGCTGGCAGTACTGGACCAAAGGTTTTTTTGGCAAAATCATGCTCCTTACACCTCCAGATTCTGATAAGGCTTGTCAGTTTGAACTGAATACAGTGAAAAGGCTCAAAGCAAATCTGATGTGGTGTTGCATCTGTGTTAAGAAGTTCAGCAGCACTGGAGAGCAGAGTAAAGAAGTACCAAGTGAAGGCTCTGAGTAGGTTTCAGACCTGAGCTGGATCTCTGCAAAGCCTATTAACTCTTCCCAGGCTTCTCATCTGGGACGATCCCAGCCCCTGCTTTTGTCACTATATGTACACAAAGGTTTTACAGGCTTAACTGATAACAGAGCTACAGAACAAAGTCCTTATTTAATGCAAAGCACTGAAGCCACCATATAAATCAGCATGAGTCATTTCAGCTTGTCGTGAGATAGAGTCTGCCTGGCTACTTCTAATTTTTCATTGTGCTCTGTTGTTTTTCTAGTTGCATAAACCAAACAAGTTCGTTTGCTGTATCAGCAAAACTGTCAATTACGTCTGTGTTCTAGTAACCCCATCAGCTAAAATGAGCTTCTTACTTCTCAGCTTTCTGTCCTCTCTTCAATCAGGAAATACAGAACAGATTTATCACAGGGTCACAGATTGCCCATTGGCACTGTATGTGAGGCAATATACACAGCAGCATAGATGCTACCACATCATGTGTGATGAGTATATTATCTCTCTCCTCCTCTAGCAGGTGGCTGTTTCTGGCTCTCCATTTTCATGCCTACACAGTAGTCCTTTCTGCCTCCTTTGAAATCAAAGACTCAATGACAGCAGTGCTGAGTCTTGAAGTTTATGCCTTTTAAAATAGACTCTTTCAGTCCTTCTGCAGCGCTGTAACAGGCTGGTGCCACAGTGTGCCATGAACAGAGCTGCTGAGGTGTAATTATGGAGAATTTTATTTGGAGAAAAGAATAAAACAACTGCATGTTTCTGTAGAGCTGTGAATACACTAGAGAAATTACAAAGATCCCTTTTATTTTTAGCTTTGTATTCATACAACTTAACCTGAGGAAGATTGCTTAGTAAAATGTACCACAGGGAGGCCCAAGAAATTGTCCTATATTCCTTTCCTATTTTGGAGAGAGGATGAGAGCCCTGATCCTCTATTTTACAAAACTAGATATAGTTCTCATGAGTCCTCCTTTCAGACACATTAGATTTCTACTAGCTGGGTGATAACTGCCCAAAAGGATGGCTCATTCTGTGACTTTCTCATCGCTTCCCCTAACTCTCCCTTCCCTCACCCAGAGAAATCTAGAGGAAAATTGATAGGTCTAGTCTGCCTGGATCTGGCTCCTCAAGATTGTTGCCATTTTGATAGCAAGAATCTTACTTTCTCCCCACTAATAGTCAAATGCCTTCACTACAGAGCTGAAAGATATTATTTTTGATCATAGAGTCATTAAGTCAATTTATGTGATAGAAATTATTGATAAAGGAAAAATAAATGAGTATGCTCACATGAGAAACTTCCTAAACATGATATTCTGTTCCTTGATGGAATGTGAGGTCCATACATCTTCAGCGCAGATCCTTCTAAAACTGCAAACTTATCGCTTGTTACAGATCCCTAGAACGGCAGGAAAACTGACTTCTTATGGTGCAAAAGTTCAGGGCTCAGGCTTGCAATCAAATTACTGTATTTTAATAGCTTACTGTGAAAAACAGTTGTGGTAACTGTCTGAATGCAGCTTAAGCTGTACAACTTCATATAACACTTCCTCAGTGTAGGTTCCCAGGCTCTTGCTAGCTGAGCAGAAGTTGTTAGGCCAGAGAAACTTGATCAGGAGGGACTTGATCCAATTATTACTAAGTTCTTGCATTGATGTTATAGTTCAGATTCCTTCCTTTTTTAGTTGAAAAGGTGAAGCTATCCCTTGGCAGACAACAACTGAAAAGAGGAGGAGAAGACAGAAAGGCCGGTTTGTCTCCTCTGAGCTGAATTGGTCTAAAGTTCTGGTCTGAGAAACTATTTGTGTGACACAGATGCTTTCAGGACTGACTTTTTCATCAAAAACTATTGGAGATTTAGAGAGTTATTAATAGCTCCTACTTCATTAGCTGAGACCTCAAAGACTTCAAGCCCAGGTGCAAGGATTTCTAAGGGATGAGAGAGAAAAGTTACTCTCAGTGGAACTACTGTGTCCTTGACAGTCTGAAAAATTACAAAGCACTTTACTATTTGTTGTTGCAGAACGGAATATCGCACTTAATCTGACATAGGACATGGAGATAGAGTTAAAAGTGATCAGACGTTGATTCTAGCAATCCTTTCTTGGATTATTCTTGATTTTGAAATAATTTGGGATGTGAATTTACTGTTAAATTGATATCATACTGTGAAAATGTTTGAGGACTGACTTCTATGAACACTCAGAAAAATGGATTCATGGGAAGTATGATATCCGATCAGAATAGTAATAATTTTCTTCCCTGTATGTTAGATCTGAAAAAACTCCCAGCAAACACTTAAAAAAGATTAACTCTGTCATAAACATCTGTTACCAGTCAAGCAAATGCTAATAACAGGCAGCAGCCTTTCTTTCATTCTGTGCAGAGGTTCATCACTACACATCTCCAGGTTTAAAATGAAAGTCAGACTGGAAAGGTGAGAAACATTAAGTGTTCCACAGCAAATACTCTGAAAAAATTCAAGGTTATAGCTCTGAGCTCTTCTCCCAAGTATCATTCTGATCTGTACCTTGGACAGATGTCATCTTTGCAGTACAAACAGGAAGAGTTAGCATAGCAACAAAAACTCAACAGTGTTTGAGCAATGATTTTAATGAAGAGGGCAATAACAAGAGTTCAGTTAATGGCGACATAAGAGGAAAACAATACAGTGAAGGAACTTCTTAGCCTTGAGAATTTTAACATGGTTTTTCTGTTGAACTTCTGAAGATACCAGATAAAAAGATATCTAAGACTATTAAGATAGTTCATAATTTTGAAGAGTGAGGTTGGTAGGTTGGAGATGTGAAGAAGAATGAATCTTAAAGGGTTGTAATTCAGATAAATGGACTCAGCAGAAAGGACTGAACATTGCAATGATGGATGGCAGAGCAAGTAAAGATATTGGCTGAGTGAGCTTAGTCCGTGGCGGTGGTACAATAAACTTAAGTTTTAACTTTTCAAATATATCCTTAGTAGCTGCTGGTAAAGATATTTAAATTCTTTTATCACATAAACCTACACATTCTTAACTCAGTTTATTTCACACATTTCCTGCGCTTAAGGCAAATTCACAGGTCATTTTTATTTTTCAAAGAATTTCATGACTTTTTTTTTAATAGAAGAATACTATCAGAAGCATCAGAATACTATAAAACTTAGAAAATTCACTTACTTAAAAGAATTGGAAAGTTGCAGTATCACTTCCACAAATACTATTAGAATTAGTTTACCACGTACTTACATTTTTGTTAGAAGCAAAATATAGAAAGGAACTTGAGAGGTTACATTCACTTTTGTGCTTTGGGGTATTTATATAACATAATTCAATTTAAATGCTGTGTAAAAACTGCTAGGATTTATTTTGTCCCTCACTCCTCTTCTTAAAATCAGCTGATCAACATAGATTCTGGCTGAATCCAGTCCCTTCTCAGGCTCTATTTCTAAGCTCTGCATCACCTTAGTAGATTTTCTCTTACACTGACATGCTCATAGCTTGTCATTCTGAAACACACATGATTAGAGTGTACAAAGGATTCCAGATAAAGTCATGAAGTGTTTATGATGACATTAAGACTTTTATATTTATTTTACTGAAAATACTTCCTGATATGTCCTAGGTTCTTAGCTGTCATTTTGTTAAAAACAGAGCATTCATGTGATCAGCTAGAAGTCCCAGTCCATTTCCTCCTCAGTCAGAGATCTCTGCTTATAGTAGAGACTTTATTTTTGGTCTGTAACTGTAGTGTTTTAAAGCATTAACCACTATACAGTAACCATTATAAAGCGTTCAAGGTCATCCAACAGATATTACATAGTAGCATGATGTTTCTCTGTATTGCAGATGTGTCCCAATTTCACATCACTAACAAAGTTCTCAGAAAAAAGATGAATGGCTCCTATGCTTGATTTTCCTTGAACTCCGATAAGCCATCATGCCATTCACTTTGCATTCTAAGCCATTATTAAAAAAAAAAGAGAAGAAGATAGTTTCAACTAGTTCATTTAGTTTTCAGAGAAAGTGAGATTGTTTTAGGGCTTTAGTAGCTTCCCTTTTTTCCTGTGTTTTTCATGTATGTGGCTGAAAAAAATAGCTATTTTTTATTTCTCTGCCAGGTCTTATTCAGCTTGATTCTCACTTTACCCCTATATTTTTTGTGATTGAAAATGTATTTTTCCTTCATTCTCTTCTCTCAGTTAGTACACTTTTCCATTCCTTGTGGGCTCTCTTATTTCTTCTAATTTTTGCCACAGCACTTACTACTTTGAGTTATCCATTTTGCTTCCTGATCTTGTCATGCTTTTGCTTTCTTTCAAAGAACTAGAAACACTTCATCTAAACTTCAGTCATTGAATATATTCTTCAACCAGGAGATTAATCTAATGGAACACTTGTGTCACTTGCCCCAACATGAAAGAAAATCAGTTCATTTTTCTGTCTCTTATCAGAAGTTTCTCTAACCTTACAGTCTCATCTAACTTCATTAAATGCATCCTGACAAGCAATGCATTTTCTTCTCAATCTGCTCTAATGGTAGGTCTACAGTTTTTTAATAGGGATTCTCAGGTCATAAAGACCCATCTTTTTATTACACTTTTAAGAGTCTTTGGTCCTTTGCTCTATTTCTTAGGCCTGAGGGTGATGTTTCCTTTTCCTTCTCATTACCTTAAACATCATCTATATTTCTCTTGGCCTCTCAGCCCCGGCCTTTGTTTTTCTTTAGTGAAGAGTCTTTATTTTCTTCATTGCCATCTTGCTTTTCCTATTCATTTTCTAATGCAGCAAACCATTTGCTCAGTTCCTCATGTTTTGGCTTCTTCTCCCTCTGTCCTCAAGTTCTTAGGTTATCCTCTTCATTTACGTCTGTTCTTCAGATTCGGCTTAATGTGTGTTTGAAAATGTGAAGTTATTTGTGTTTCTGGCTTTCTTCCCTCAAATACTCAAACTCATACTTGAATTCTCTGTTGATCACAGCCTATCTTCTAGCACTCAAGTCTTCTCTCGATTTCTATCAATCGATCCTTCATGCATGAACAGATTCTATGAAGTATCCACTCAAGGATAACGGAGATCTTGAAACTCCTGCACCCAGTAATCTTGATTGTCTTGGCACTTCTTGAGATTTTGCATACTGAAGGCTGAGCCATTATCACTGTCTGTCCTCACAAGTATCTACCTTAAAAGAAAAAATAATATTTTTTTTCTTTTAGCCTTTATGTTTACGATTTCATGCCTTTATAAGCTTTGTCTAGGTCAATGCTGTCACTTCACTGAGACTTAGCAGTTAGCTATTTTTCAGCTATGATCAATCAAAAGCAGGAAGCTCTCTTAATGCTGAATTAACTGAAATGCCTCCATCTTACTCATGAAATGAAGTTGTGATTTGAGAAGCTGAGAATATTCCAAAAGGAATAGAATTGAGAGCTTTAAGCATGTTATCTGAAATGGACAAAAGTCAGTGCCTAAACAAAGCAAAACATTTTCGAATGGTCTGCTAACTCAAGCATAATATTTTTTAAACAGGGAAAAGAGATATATTTAAATGGAATAATCTTTCATAAATCAGTGAGAAACTTTGACTGTGCTGGACTACTTTTTTTTGGCACAAGATTTGTTTGTGCAAAGATTTCTTTCCTTTAAGCTAATAAATTTAAAGTTCCATTTACCACACATTTTTTATGATCATTTGATGGTATGGCTTTTTAGTTAGAAACTGAATCTTTGGTTTGATTTCAACGATTACTATTTAAGTATTAGCTAACATGTAATTATTTTTTGTAAAGGCATAAGTATTTTGCATACCAATGTCATCTACGCTGGAATTGCCAAATTCCAGGTCTCTTACTACCTTATCATTTTTCGACCATGATAGACACCAAAAGAACACTTGGTGTTCTCATACAGAGCAACTCCTTGGATCAGTTCCACTACTCTAATTCCTTTTATGCTCCTATTTCCTAATCCCTTCCTCTATAGCATATGCAGAACCTGCCTCTCTTTTGGCAGGGGTGGAGGAAAGAAATCTGCAGACTTTCTAGTTGATCTTTTTTCAGAGCAGAACTCTCCTCTGCTTTTCCAGGGGGTTCCATCAGGTAGCCTCTCCCCTTACACAGAAGGTCATTAATTATCTTCAGTTTCAACTGTAAATATTGTAAGTGAGTGGTTATATACTTTCTTGAAATAAGAAGAAATTTCCAGTTGTAATCCAAGCTGAAAACCAGAAGGAGAACTTCACTTTTCCTTTCAGAACCCCCCCGGAAATGTTCTGGTATATATTTAACTTTTTATCTTTAATAAAACTTCAGGCTTCAATGACCTGAAATGAAATTGCCATTTTTAAAAATCTGTATCAGTTTGCCTAACTCTAGTCTAGAAAACTTGTTAACTTTTTTGTGTGTAGGTATTAGAAGTCTTTCTTCCTCCTTCTTCCCAAGATTTATGCTTTCTACAGCTAAAGAAAAATACAAGCATAGAATTGAAAAATCCTTCAGAGGAGTGACATGATTACAACACATGCCATGAACAGCAATAGCTGAGGTCATGAATTGGGCCATTTTTAAATGAATTTTCATCTTGAAATTAGAAAAGGATGGTAACATACTGTTTTGTTAGGCAAATCACTAGAAATAACAGTAGGCCTTCAGCTAAATCCTAAACTGGATGCAATTTGTGGTTTCATTAATTTAAAACAGAACTACACCAGTTTATTCTACTGGGAAAATCAGTCCATGATACTCTCTCTCAAACCCTAGCTCTATAGCAATGGAGTCCATTTCAGGCAGAGAAAACAGATTGGGTGGAGAAAGGACAGGAAGTGTCAAAACCATGGCATCTGATTTATTTTATTTAATTGTGCTTTTTTGTGTTTGCATGTGGCAGAGTCTCTGCAGGATCAGCTAGAAGATTAGTGAATTAAAGTTATATCGCTATATTCAAGGTCCTTTAATGTTGCTTCCAGCAAGAGGTAAGAAGAATGGAAAGGCAGAATGACTAGCAGATGCAATCAAGATATGGTACAAAAAGATGCTGCAGATTTTTTTATGTTCCTTTGCATCTGAGAAGCCAATCCATTGTCAAAGCATGGCAGCTGCAAAGGCATGCAATCATTCTTTTGGCTCTAAACTCGAATGATTACCCTGGTCTTACTTCACTCTTTATTTATATGTTGAAAAGAGACATACAGCTAAGAAATGTATTTTAGAAGTATAACTCTCCTCTGGGAATTCTATGGATCCAAAGTAGACCAAGGAAAAGGCATTATTGCAGAGCAAAAATACAGAAGATTTGCAAGGTGTGTTGTTTCCTTCAGCAGAACACCAATGAAGCCATGTTCATTCTGTGAGCTGAGGTGTGAGGTCCCTGTTGTGAATCCTATAGAAGTACAGTCTTAGCCCACTGATGTGAGAAGATGCAATTTCAGCTAGCATGATTATAGCTTAGAAAGCAAAGGCCAGACTCAGTCTGAAGTAAATCAGAGGAGTTATGCCTACTGTTAACTAATTTAATTTGGTCTTAGTCTTACTCAAAGACAGTAAGAGATGAAGAACTAGAGAGGACTACATGCTCAGTACCCAGGACTTTCATAGTAAGACATTCATTTTTTTCAGGTGCTCTTATACACAAGCTGTGGATGCTCAGTTTCTGGCTGCATAACTACTTGGAAATGTCCCACTTTATTTGATAAGACCCAGATGGTAGCCAGATGGCTACATGTGACTTAAGTGCTACAGCACACTAGGACTAAGAAACCAGACTATGTCTACAAGCATCTCCCTCTCTTTCCTATAATTATTAATAAGGAGTGGAGATTACCATGCTATAGTCCCTTTGTTAAATGAAGCTGATGCATCATTTTGCAGTTGTTGGGGCTTTGCAGATTGCTTTCCTATTTCAGGAAAAACAAAAACTCTCTGACCCAGGGTGTAAGCATTCTTTGATGGTGGATGGGTACCTACTTGACATATGCTACACTACCAAATTGGGGACAGTTTTAAACCCAGAAATTACTACAGAAATCCAGAAATATCAGAGTATCTCTGTGGAAGCCAAGGCTTTAGGAATATAACAAATTGCCCCAGCTACCCCTTTCCTTCTACTTTGACCAGCCTATCAGCCATCTACTCCATAAGAGGAAAGATACACTCACATGCACCACCCCCTTAACAGGTGATATGCAGGAAAATAAAATACAGGCAAACCTATCTTTTGGAAATCTTGGCTTTTATATCAATGAGTAGCTCTTGAGAGAATTGAGTTTTTCCAGCTAGAGAGATGCAGAGAGCTAACTCTCTTGCCATTCATTAGTAACACCTCTTCCCAAACAAGAATTACAAAAGAGTTGTAACATCAGTTCTACACTATTTTGCCAGACACTATATTGCCTATGGTAAGATACAGAACTTACAGGACAGTGATGATTCACTCCATAATGGTATTTTCCAGCCACATTCAAAACCAAGGTAATGATTCAATTGCTTCTTCTAGTCACATGCCAGGAACTTGTACTAGAACTAGAGCCATTTTTTTCATTTCTTAAATCCATTGGTTACTCAGTCACCATACAATTCACTAACATAACAGAAAAGCCTCTTATTAGGCAGAAGAGCTAAAACATGATTTAGCATAACCTGTAATACCAGACATCTTTCTCCTTCACATTGTTTTAGTTTGCAGTGAATGAAAATATGCTGACATGAAGATTTATAGATGAAAATGAGGCCTGGAGTATTTAAGTATTGTTAGTGTAATATTGCTATAGTGGCATGAAAAGTTAACATATCCTATGTCTAGTTCTGTGGAAATGCTGCCTTTTTGCAGGAATTTTGTCTGCAAAGTGTTCATAAAAATGTATTTAGCCCCTGACAGATTGTATCTTCTCATCCTATAAATATTTTCTAATGCTGGTCAGCAATTTACTGTTTACCTGAGTTTAGAGACTGTTATGCAGTCATCACTTTTGTATTATAAAACACAATAAATTACTTTCACAATGGTAACTGATGTGAACATTTCAGCATATCTGAGTTTAATAGCACCAAAGCTTCTAGGCATCAAAATCCATTTGCCCTATGAGTCATAAATTAAATAATTTTCAACTCTATAGGCAAAGGATATGTTATGCTTGTTTGTAGTTAAGCACATTAGATATTAATTAAGGACATAAAATAATTACATTAGACAATGCTTTTGCACAGACAGGAGGGTGTACGTGTATGTGTGCATGCAGGAGGGAAAGATTCTGTGATGGGGAACAGATTTAAGCTATTTAAATGCAGGAAAGTCCTGACACTCAGAATGAGAACCAAGATTTTCTTTTAAATATCATAGCTGTCATGTTGATGGGAGAAGCCCTATAGAATTATATTCGTGGCAGCTTAAAGCTTTGCTAGGAGTTCACGAAGATCTGATTGAATGCTAATATTTTTCCTCATTTGGTGTTTTGAAATGGTACATTCTACTAATGAACTTCTGACAGAAGGTTTATTATTTAATTATTACATTATTCTTAATATTGCATGCTTTAATGATTTTTGCCCCTTCTGAATATTTGCTGTCTGGATGTTTTTTATTGCCAACCATTCTGAATTTTAATTCTGATGTAGTTTAAATTTGTCAGACTTATTAAGAATGCAATAAAATCAAGAATAGGGAAGCTCCAATACAGTTCTGGGAAGTCCCTACAAAAACATTTATTTTCTGTTTTCATGCTGCCATCTTGAGTATAAATACTAAAACTACACTTACTATACATCTCTGTAATCACGTCTTTTTTGTCTTACATTAAAATATGCTTGAAAGTTAAATACTGTCCCATTAAAACAATTGCTCTTTATACACAAGGATGTAATAAGTAAAGAAGAACTAGGGCATCTGTGATGGCTGTTCAATACTACCACTGCATCAGGCTGAACAAATATTTCCATTTTCAGCAAACCCAGGAAATATCTGGAAGTGGAAGTAAGTTATTTGTTTCAAAATGCATTGTATTTTCCAAAATAAGGACAATTTTGTAGCTCCCTAAATTCCAGGAATATGATGAGAGGGTACTCTGTAGTTTGTAAACTCTGAACATTTGTTTTCCTCTATTTTCATATTCCCACATTTTACATAAAAGTCTGTTCTGTTCTTTTTTTCACTGGTGTCAAGGAATAAGGATCAACCCAACAGTGCCTGGTTTCCATTTCAAAATTGGCTAATGATTAAGAGACTTATATGACCTGATTCCTGAAAGTGTGGAGCCTTCCTGAAGGGCACTGCCAGGCAATTGCAGATGGCTAAGAGGCTGTAGCTTAATGAATTACTGGTGATCAGCTGAACCTTACTACTCATAAGAGCCAGTTAAGATGTTCTTGTGCTTGCAAGGCTACTGCTTCAGGATAGCATGATAATGGGCAAGAGGCCTATAAGGATACAGCCTTAATTATCAAAGCCAAATCTGAGATGATGTATCACCTGACATACATGAGCAGAGGTCTTCAGAGACTGCCAACTGGAAAAAATATGAAAAAGGACTATATTCAGTATGGCTACGCTGACTTAATAAAGCTTCTTGCTGTTCAAGAAACATGATCATAAACAAATAACACATTGCAGAAAAAAATACCCAAAATGTTTGGTGTTCATATAAAAGGCATCATGCAGAATATTTTTTTAGTTATGAATAAGAAATATTTAGCTGTAACAGGAGAATAAATGCTTATGTGCAAGGAAAAGCCATATTTTAAGATTCAGAAGATTAAAGGATTTAACCTGGAATATCCCCAATTTTCTCAGTCAAAAATAAGAGAATGATTATAATTTTTGTGGTCATTTTGACTACGTAACAAAATAAAAGATATTCAGGATCTCATTTCTGAATTAAAGTCTTTTTCTTCACTTAAGTGATCACAGAATGACCATGTGGAACTGAAATTATATTCCTGCCTGCCTATTTTACTTGTTTAATGTGCTTAAGACATTACACATCTAATCAGACATTACCCCTGACTGAGCGGACAGGAGAGACAGATGGGTTATAACATTATAATGTTCCATATGACCAAAAAAAGAAAAACATTTTTATTACAGATAGCTGGTAGGGTGTATTGCAAAAGCTTCCAAAAGCAAGTTAATAAGCATTGTACAAAAAATGTGTGATATTAGGTTCCTGGGGATTGGTGAAATTTTGGCACATTTTATTGTACCTTAGAATTGCTGGCACACCTTGAAATGATTCTTGTCATGAATAGTACTTTCTTTCAAACCATACTTTTTTTTTTTTTTTTCTTTAAATGCCTAAAGCAAATCTGCTTTCTGGAATGTATATATTTGGGAAAGTCCTCTTACATCCTCTGCTAACTGAAATGAGTCATGAATCTCATCAATAACTGACAGCAACTTCTGTGAAATAAGTGCTTACCCAACAAGTTTGGCAATGGAGCATACAACATTTTAAATCCAACCTTCTTTTCAGTTCAGACTCGTGATTTCTTTGAAATAGTAAACTCTGCTACCCAGCATGTGGTATCTGAAAGGTACCATGTCTATTCTTGGCGGTATTTTGAACTGATTTACCTAATGGACACAGTGCTCAGGAAGCTAGTATTTTTTACATAGCCTGGAGGAAGGCAGGAAGGCAGGAATGAAGGAGATGAACCTATGCTGGAGGATTCTGCTCTATAATAAAATCTCTTTAGTTCACTTAGTTTTGTTTTTATCCTGTAAACTGGCAAGAGAAATGGCTTGTCCAGATTTTAATATACTAATGATTATATCACTGAATACCAATGAATATCATATAATGATAATGCAACTGCAGCACTGCTGTCATTAATTCCTTCAGTTAGTAATAACCATAGCTAAAGAAATAACTTTTTATATAACTATTTTGTTTAATTATGAGCATTGTTCTTAGAGTGTAAAAAATTGTGTGTCTGTTTGAGACTACACCAAAGGTAGCCCAACTCCCATTTAGATACCTAGATCAAGTGGATGTGTTTTTAAGCACTGTAGCTTCCATTGTTCTGGTTGTCTGCTGAAAAACTATAAAAATCTAGTTACTCTTTTAAGGCTTATATAATGAGAATCATAGAATCATAGAATCAATAAGGTTGGAAGGGACCTCTGGAGATCATCTAGTCCACCCCCCCCTGCTCAGCAGGGTCACCTACAGCATGGTAGACAGGGTTGCATCCAGGCAGGCCTTGAAGATCTCCAGAGAAGAAGACTCCACAACCTCTCTGGGCAACCTGTTCCAGTGCTCCGTCACTCTCACAGTGAAGAAATTCCCCCTCACGGTCAGGCAGAACTTCCTGTGCTTCGATTTCTGCCCATTGCCTCTTGTCCTGTCACACGGGACAACTGAAAAGAGTTTGTCCCTGTCCCCTTGACACCCTCCCTTCAGGTACTTGTACACATTGATCAGATCCCCCCTCAGTCTTCTCTTCCCCAGGCTGAAGAGGCCCAGCTCTCGCAGCCGTTCCTCATAGGGCAGGTGCTCCAGCCCTCTGATCATCTTTGTAGCCTTATGCTGGACTCTCCAGTAGCTCCATGTCTCTCTCGTAGTGGGGAGCCCAGAACTGGACACAGTACTCAAGATGAGGCCTAATCGGGGCTGAGTAGAGGGGCACGATCACCTCCCTCGACCTGCTAGCAACACTCTTCCCAATGCACCCCAGGAGGCCATTGGCCTTCTTGGCCACAAGGGCATATTGCTGGCTCATGGTCAACTTGTCATCCACCAGCACTCCCAGGTCCTTCTCTGCAGAGCTGCTCTCCACAAGGTCAGCCCCCAGCTTGTACTGATGCCTAGGGTTATTTTCCCCTGGGTGCAGGACCCTGCACTTGCCCTTGTTGAACCTCATGAGGTTCCTCTCTGCCCAACTCTCCAGCCTGTCCAGGTCTCCCTGAATGGCAGCACAGCCCTCAGGTGTGTCAGCCACTCCTCCCAGCTTGGGATCATCAGCAAACTTGCTGAGGAGGCACTCCATCCCTTCATCCAGGTCATTGATGAAGAAGCTGAACAGGATAGGACCCAGCACTGAGCCCTGGGGGACGCCACTAGCCAAAGGCCTCCAACTGGACTCCACGCCACTGATGACGACCCTCTGAGCTCTGCCTTTCAGCCAGTTCTCAATCCACCTCACTGTCCACTCGTCTAACCCACACTTCCTGAGCTTGTCTAGGAGGATGTTATGGGAGACAGTGTCAAAAGCCTTGCTGAAGTCAAGGTACACAACGTCCACTGCTCTCCCCTCATCTCCCCAACCAGTCATTCCATCATAGAAAGCTATCAGGTTGGTTAAGCAACAATGCGTATCATTAAAGTTTCAGAACTTTTAAAAACTAGTCAATATTTGCAGAGATTATAACACTGATAACTACTGTCTTGTTGCTTATCTGTATCTATCTCCTTTTCATATTTACACTTTAAGTTTTTGAGAGCAGGAGTCAGCTTTTCGTTCTGTGCTTATATAGTCCCTAATACAAAATGGATCTATGTGCTTCTGCCATATACTTAAATACATTATCATACTTGCAAAACTGAAAAAAGAAAGAGAAAAGAAGGCAAAATTAAGAAAAAAGCTTGAAATATTAAAAGAATTACATTATGAATATCACAGGAACCACTCTTACATCTCACACGACTCTACTATGTTGCGGTTCCCATGGTGATATGTTAACAAGGGCAGAATTCAAATACTAGTAGTGCCCCATTACAGGTACCCACTTTGACAAAAATAAAGACAACTGGGAAGGACCCAAAGAAGAATAAGTTAAAGAGGTTTAGAAACTGAACTTGAAAGAAATGGTGCAGCTAAACCTAAGAAGAGAAAACTGAGTGAGTATAATAAAAATCTTTCAGTATGTAAAACACTGTTCTTTTAGGAGAGAAAAGAACCAGAACAGTAAGAAATTAATTAATTTTTTTGTTAAAGTTGATAAAATTATCTAACTACGATGACAAAGCACTGGAGCCTAAGAATGACATGAAATCTCCTTCACTGGAGTGACTCAAACTACCCAAATAGCTGGCATATATTTGACTCTCCCACTTCAGCATTTGGCCTAGAGGAACCCTTTTAACCCCTTACTCTTACATAATTTTGCGATCTCTAGGTGTATAATATACTGAACTCAAAATAATTTGGTCAATTTGATCTATTACTCAGCAATTTAAATTTGCACAAAAGGAAAAGTTGTCTGTATATAAGAAAGTACAGCACCTTAGAAGGAAGGAAGGAGATGCAATTAAAAAAGCCAGTAGATAAACGTTTAAGTAATCTAGAAACCTGTTTTTGGTATGTGCTGCAAATTCAGACCAGGACAGAAAGTAGTTAAACACCATGGGAAACAGGGAATCTGCACTGAAAATGGTGATAACTGCTGGTGGTCATCTGCTGACATCTGTTAAATAACAGATTTGAGCTGACTTCCAAGAAAACGTCCAGGCTATATAAGATCACTTCAAGAAGTCATAGATCCCTGCTGACACATATTGACTCTTAAATGGACAAACAGAATGTTTCTACATAAATCCCTGTACAGTATCCTACCCCTGTGAAAAGACAAGAGTTTATAAACCTGAGGAAAAGGGAGTCATATTAATATTGCATTCCAATTCAGTATGCTATCAGGAATGCATCTAACACTGTGATATGAAATCTGAGTTACATTGCTCAATGCCACACATTTCAAAGAGCAAAAAAGCAGTATTACTGGAGACCAAGTACAAAGCAAAATAAATGAATCTACTAAAAATCACAACACTAAGAAGCCACAATGATGCATTACAGTCCTAGTGAAGAGTACAAGGATAATTTTATATAGGCTAGTAGTGAATAGGTTCCTGTAGACCAGTCTATGATAAATGTTGAAGTGAAGTCACAGTTACCTGAAGGAAATCATAAAAGAGTCAGTAGTGAAAATGCAATTGCCATGCTTTGAGACTAAGTTATATACACTTTACTTATATGTTCTTAACTTTGATTTTGTGGGTGGAAATTTGTTCTTTCTTGTTTTTTTTCATAATATATATGTAAAATTTAAGTAAATTGCTGTATAATTAAAATAAGTGGAAGCTAAATATATTTTTTTCTGTGCAGCTGGTTTATCATAAGCAGTCTACTTTCTTACTTCCTAAATATGTTAGAAAACAAGTTCATTGTCATGTCTGAAGAAAGAACAATGATTGGGGAATATGTGAGGAGAGGCAGCAGTAAAAGGCAAGGGCTGCCTTATGATGCAGTGTCATCTGGTATTTGAAGAGACATTTGATTTCTGAACCTTTGGAAAACTCAGCAACACGATACTGTACTGTGCAGCAGAGTCCACTTGATGGCGGTGTTGTGCAGAGCCCTTGCAAGCACAACCCTCCTTTGCAGCCAGGACGGTCAGTGTGAACACAACTAGTCCCAAGACTCATTCAGCTTATGGCTAGTGTTGCCCACTTATATATTGACAAGAACAACGAAGTATGAGAAAAACATATACTACAGACACCTTTAGAACCAGAAATAATTTAGGTTTGATCTTGAGGCATTTAAAAAAATCCTTACCTACCATGAGGCAAGTCCCTCTGCAGTTTCTTCCAACTTTCTAAAGCAAACTAAACAATTTTTTTCATAATCCCACATAAGAACTCAAGATAAAAATAAGCCCCAGGGTCATCCTACTACCAATCTTTTTTCATTTTGCCAAAGGTTTGTACGACTTTCTTCCCTTAGCCCGAATTCTCTCTTCCTCTGGTTAATAATCATTCATTTAAATATTGGACAGGTCACAGCTGAGATAAGAAGAGCAACATGAGAGAATCAGAAGTCATTGCAAACTTAGCACTAATGACAAACAGTGGGATAAATTAGCCAGGCTTGAATATGCTATCAAAGCTATCTAAGATGTGTGAGTTAGTTAGATAAAAATGAGCTAGCTAAAAATAAGCCAGTTAAACATGAGCTTGGATAATTTTCCTTTACACTGGGCACTAACATATCCTCTGTCTGATCCACTGTTACAAAATTACCTTCTGTTTCTCACAATGTGTAGACAGCTATGATGCAGGCAGGGCTATTTCAAGATGCCTGGAGGCCCCAGGCATTGCATGAACAGGTATGCAAAGACTAACAGTATGAACAGGGAGATACCACTCATACAGTCTTAGGCTGTTGGACGTGGCTTCAAATTATGAAAACTTCCTGAGCTCTGGATGTTTCAGATTTCATAATGTGCTGGTACTCAAAAATAATGCAATTCTTGAAATGTTCAGATCTTATAAAATTTCAATGAAATTGCTTCATCTCTATGTCTCCTGTATCAGCGGATAAGCTGATCAACTGATCTTTCCCCTTTCTGCGTTATTTCTGCCCATGTTTTCTGAAACCAGATGAGGAAAAAGATAAGCAGAACATACAGATACACAACCAGACAGCTCTGTTGCTTTGGACAATGTCTACTAGATGTTCCTGTGATGTAAACCCAGTCTGTACATCCACAAAGAATCTGAAATGTTTCAGAAACACAGTTCCTATCGCTTCTTCACCTGTCAATGTTGATATGACATGGGTGTCTGTATGTCTAAGGATGCTCCATCTTCCACTGAATGGAGCTCCATCTCTTTTTAGTGAATCTAATGATAGCTTTTGAGCATTTTTGCTGTCTTTGGGCTGAGCTGCAATTTTGCTGTTGATTTAAGCCAATCTAATTAGGTGCAGATTGCTGCTGACATAAGCAATTCTACCATTGTTCCTCACTGCACCTTTGAGTGCAAACTGTCAAAAAAATGCACGTTCATTAACTGCACTGCCTAGGTGAACTGTAGTTCAGTATTTTTATAAAAGGAGCTATTTCATAGCCTGTTCAGGTGTATGTAGAAGCTTTATTAATATTCTCACAGAAAACTTTTCTAGTCATGTCTTTGTCAGAGAAGATGGCCCGAGAAATCATAGCACATTTTCTCAAGTAAGTGCTAGGGAGCGTCAAATGTCTCAGTGGATACCCTTCCAGATGAAATTATCAAGAGTATGTATTAAGAGTAGGGCATTCCGTCATCAGGCAGAGGTGGGTACTGATGCTTGGCAGAAAGTCTCCATAGGTGGATAAATTCAGTCCTGTGCTCACCACTAATTGCCATTCTATCAGCGCCCACGTGGGCTAAAATGTTTTAACTGTACCTACTGTGCTTAGCACTTCACTGAAGCATTTCATAAAATATATACTCTTGCTCTCTCTCTTCAGTTGAAGAAATGCAGTGAGAGAGTCTAGGAAGTCATATTGGACAGGAAGAATAAGCTTTTCAGGCTTTGCAGGAGAGCTGAAATCTAATTTAGAGAGACAGGAAATAAAAACTATTAACATAATAGTGTATTACCAAAGATCCTAGTTAGAATTAAACCATGTTATGAAATTCTTTTCACCAACATGTAGAAATCAGTCTATCACCAGTATATTGGTTTTCCAGTTATAGTAAAAAAGAGCCTTACATCAATCTATGATGACTCACAGAAATTACACTCAAAGACATTTTAGTATTGAGCTTACATGACACTGAAGTAGTTTATGGGTCAGTGTTGTGCAGTGTCAAAAAGGCATATTGTTCTCAGGGTAGTTCACTTTGACCTGTAAGCACAATAGGTAATCAGATAGGAAAGCAATTATTTAAAATATAGGATTTTGTCAACATTCCCACCTAACATTAGTTGGATCCCACTGAAACTAGAAATCAGTTTCAATGTATACGAAGTTATTCTCAGCTGGCATAAATCATGGCATTTCACTATTAATTTAGGCTCTGAAAACTTTTTAATTTTTAAAAATTTATTTATATTCTCCATCTTTAAGGATCACTAACCAAGAATTAAAGTAAAACAACTGTGAATGTTTGCCAGGTACCTATGTTCATCAGCTCTTTTTAATCTGCTCATATATTTATCATAAAATGACATACACAAAGTACACATTCAGAAGGGAAGATAAATGAAGCCTAAGGTAAACGATGAAACTGTTTATGACTTCAGTGTAGAGCCTTTGACCAATGATACCTGAACTGATTGCTGTATTAATTTCTGCCAGTCAAACCGGTCACGAAAATTAGATTAGAGGCTGACCCCATGTGAACTTTTTAAACATCCCAAAATTTAAATTAATTCTTTAGATGAATTAATTAACTGATCTTCATTGTCAATTAAACAAAACTGAAATATTCAAGATTTTCTTTAGTAACCTTTAAATTGATCATTACTATGTAAATGTTTATCAGAAACATTCCCCTGTTGTTCAGTGGACAACATATACCTCCTAAAGAGAGATGGAAACATGGGTTGGTCTGACTATTTCCTTAAATATTTAGTATCTAATTGAAAATGAGGCCTACAGTAATATTGCCAGACTAAATACAGATAAAATTGAGATAATGAGAGATCGTGACAATTCACTGGAAAATCTAAAAAGAATTTTTATAATAACGTGTGACTGCAATGTGCTGTTAACATTTGGAATCTGGGAGTATTTTTAGATGCCTGGCCACACTGAGGCAGCCTTCTGGCAATAGTTCTTCTGAAGCCCCTTTTTAACTTCATGTTTGCTTTTGGAGTAAATTATGCCCCATAACATGTTATATCTAAAGTAAACCTAAGAAATGCTGTAAGCTGTTTGGTCAGAAAGTCTGTGATTTACTAAACCGGACCCTTTGTTTTGAGCAAGTATTTAAATTGCCTCAAATGGTTTCCCATACCAAGAGCTGCAGTTGGAGGTAGAGCTAGCAACAGATTTGTTTGCAGGTCAGACTTTTAACCTCTTTCTGCCCAGCCAAACACAGAGTTTATACGCCCCATCGGTTTTAATCTGCAACTCCTAGTGTCGCGTGTGTTGTATAGTAGGTCTGCATTGTGAAACACAACTCTTGCGAATGCTACGGTTTACACTTTTAAGATTAAAAGTGCAGCCAGTTAAATTTTCACACATTGTCAAAAGAAGCCACCACAATGGAAATAAATTCCCAGCAGCACCCAACGGAGCTGCCCAGCATTTGCTGTTGTAAGCACCAACAAACTTCCACAGCAGATCCTCTCATTTGCTGGAGTCCAGTGTCTCATCTGGGCAGCAGACGTCAGAAGTCGTAAGTCTGCATGAATTATTCCAGGGAAAGAAAGTAAACTGCCAACGGCAGGAGCCTTTGGCAGCTGGAACCTATTAGCCCTCTAATAGCTGAGTGCCCCTGGAGGGGAAGTTTCTTTCTTTCTAATTTTGAGATTTTTTTAAAGTCACAATATTTTTCAGCTTCTCTGTATTTCTCTGCAGTGGGTTTGCGCTAAAAATTAATTCTCAGTCTACAGCATGAGAATAAGTGAGCACAAAACGTACATTTCCCACTCTGTTTCCTTTCTGTTCACACCACCGAATGCCTTCTTCAAGCCCGACTGGCTCCCACCTGACCCCATCTCTACTTTGCCTTCATAGCCCTTCTCTACTAGGGCTTTAAAATGCAGAGAGAAAAACAGCAATTGGTTTTAAAAAAACCACAAGTCAGTCATGTAAGTGCTGAGTTTTCCAGCTGCTGGTCCAGAAAGATTTCTTTGTTTTACAAAGATTCATATTTGTACAGAATCATCTGCAGCATCAACCACACTGGGATTTTGCTAACTGCTAGGAAATAGAAAACCAATCTAAAGCACATTTTCCTTAGTTTTGCATAGTTGTTGCATATAGAATCTTTACATATTATATACTCCAAAATAGTGAATTTGGATATAAAAAAAGCTCCCCAATCCTCCTCCCCTCCAAAAAAAAAAGGGCATTCTCAATTTATTGGCATAGTTGCAAATATATAAATACAGAGTGTGTCTGTCTTCGTGCTGCAAAGTTGCTCAGGTAGAAGCTCTACTGCATTAAAAAAAGACTGAACTATTTGTTATGACAACAAACTTACAAACCTATAAATAATATTATCTAATACTTACCCATAAATGCAGTTCAAAACTCACCAATCATCAAAATTACACCAGAAGTAAAAGTTTTTTCTGCAATGTATTATATCCTTCCCTACCACTGCCCCAATTTAGCCTGAGCAGATTTCTCCAGCACTTCTCTTTCTCTGCTTCTTGATGTATTGGATTTTTCTCCCTTGTCCCAATCTCAGACTGAAAAGCTGTCTCAGGAAAATGGGATATTTTGCTCCAAGTTAGAACTGTGTCTGTCTTCTGCACATTCAGAAATCCTTGCAAATAACTGTGACAGGAAATAACAGTTCCCTCGCGCCTGCCACACACTCCACCGAGGGTGTGTGCAGCTCCGTATGGTCCTCACGCTGCCCACTCCCGCCTGCCCCGCAGCGTGGCAGCCACCTTGCTGCAGGCACCTCTTCACCCTCGCTGGAGAATGAAGGCGGCAGCAGCCGCTCGGCCGCCTCGCTGCCAGCGCGAGGCAGAGAGACGGAGAGGCAGGGGCAGAAGGCGCCTCTGACCTCGGCCCTCCCTGGAGGAGCGGAGAGGCAGCCGCCATTTTGAGCACAGGCGGAGAGGCGAGATGGCGGCCTGCCATCACCCCTGCAGGCGGCAGGTGAGAAAAACCAGGGCACGGGAGCTCTTGGCAGTCGGTTTACATGCACAGGTATAGACTACATGCTGCCATATATGCCACCCTAAGCACAGGCCCTGCTCTTGATTAAAGCATGTAGGAGTTTAGAGTAAAGCATGTATGGCAAGTGCAGGATGCGGCAAGGCGCCCCTGTGTACCTGTGGCTGTTGAGGCGGATCGCCGAAGCGTCTGACAGCACGTGTTGACTCCGCAGGATCCCTGCTGTGGGATCTCTGTCTGCGAGCTGGGTGTGTTGTTGTTGCCCCATAATGCTGGCCCTAGGCAGTCGGCTTAATAAAATGCAGCAGTGGTAAGACCAGTTTTCCTTCTCTAGAATTCTAGTCAGAATTCTAGTCATGAAATGATAACTCCTTTAATGAGAACCCTCTAAGAGCAGTTGTACATTTGTTACAGTGCACTGTTTTATTGTAATGTATCTTAAGTGAGGCTATACTTTAAATCAGCTTGAAAATTCAAAGCATAAGTATACGCCATGACCCAGTTGCTATTCAGCTCTGAGTATGTGCCCAGTGATCAGCTGGGCCTTACATCTCTGCTTCTGAGGCTGTTTGAGGTTATGCTTTAGGCCTACTTTAGAACTGAAAAGATGGGATTTTAGAAAGTATTTAGAGATGGTTTCATTTTATTCCCAAATGAATAAAATCTACTGTACCTACAGGGAAGGTTTACCACAGATTTCAACAGCAAGGAGAGGCAGGTCAAGTGCTGGTGCTTTCTGAAAAATCCTTCAGTAAATATTTTGGTACTTGTTTGCAAGGCTGCCTCTGTCCCTCCACTGCACTGTTCAGGTGCTGTTCACGTGGTAGTGCTGTCCCCATAACAAAAGCAGGAAATACTGGGAGTATATGAACCATATCAGTGCTGTGTGAAGGCATGGGTTTAATTTCTAGGCGCCTGAGATTCACCACCCAAAGCCAGAGTTGCAGGCAGATCTGTCATTTAGTAGTATACCATGAACTCCAATGTTCCATATAAGGAAGCCTGCAGAAATGCAATTTTCTTTGTTCATTTGCAACAGTCGGGTGTTTTTTTTTTCTCCTGTCAGTGATCCTGGCATATGGAAAAAGCTACTGAGTGAGAACATGAGTAGATAAATCCATGTATCACATGTATCCCGGACCTTATGGGTGCAAGTGATCTGTGCCTGTGCAGATTGTCTCAACGTGAACACGGATAGTCTGACTGCGTTAGCTCATTGCTGACTTGTGTGAGTCATCCTGCGTGTGTATGATTTAGCTGTCTGAGGCTGGAGGAGGCACCAGTCAGAGGCTGGTGGTACATAGTCTTCCCCAAAATACACGAACCTGTAAATACATACTGGCTAGATGTGAGCTTGCTCTTTACATACTTTAAGGTGATGAGAGGATGTTCTGCATCCATTTCTCAAGAGATGTGGATGAGATGTCTTTATGCAGTAGGGAGACTGAGTGGGCTCTCCAGATCTTCTGGGTAGGCGCAAACAAACTCTATGTTATGAAATATTATTTGCTCTTATATATTTCAGCCTGCCTGGATATTTATTCTTCCTTTGCCAGACTTCCACAGGGTAGAGATTTACTGATGGCAAAGATCTAGAAACCAAAAGACTATTTGTTAGTTTATTAGTTTATTGCCAGTTGGGACGGGCGTGGAGTAGTTCAGATATTTTTCATTTTACTTTAGGACCATGAATAACATATAGCACCACTTCCATAGACACAGGTAAAGGCTGAAAAAAAGGAAATTGAAAAAAAAATATTACAAGGCTTTGCATTACAGTGGGCCTGTTGTACAATACTTCATGTCATGTGCCTGAGCAAATGCTTTCTCAGTTTTTTTCAGCCCAGTGAAGTGCACATGCTATCTGGATTGAGCTTTATTTGGGCAATCAACAGAATGAGATGGGAGCTGAACTGTCGTGTTTGCCATTTTGGCTGCATTCTGTGGCAGCTTCTGAGGTAAGAAATAAGATAGTAATAATAAGCTATTAGTAGTAGTAGTAGTAGTAGTAAGCCATCAGGGAATATATCTGGACATTTGACTTCCTTTCATTTTACACACAAAACCAAGAAGTTTACTCCAGCAGTGATGGCTGCAGTATAACAAATAAGATATTTAACCTAGACAAAACTTTTAATAGTGTTCTACTGTTTTAGTTGCCATACTGTCTGACTGTGGAGTCAGAGGAGATCCTATGCTGTCCCACAGGAACTTGTGGAAACACAAGGTGGGTGGCTGGACAAGGGCATCCTCAAATAATATCATTTTATGTTGTCCTAGGAGTGTTCAAAGAAGGAGTTAGTACAGAGTAATGAATGTACTGAAATTCATATTAAAACTTGCATTTTGCTAACTTATGTAAACAAGTCATGAGATTGTTATATGTGAAGTTCAAACAACAGGCCATCAAGACGTAAAAGCAATGATTGTTGTTTGACCAGATGCTCTCACCTAGTTAAATCATATGTACATAAAACTGCTCTGGTATGTAGCGTCAGATTCAAAAAAACCAAATCTAACAGAAAAACACAAAAGGAAAACAAACAACACTGTCTTTTTAAGTACTACTTTATTTTCTGTTTAGTCAATAGCAAGGAAATACAACATTTCTACAAGTCTTATAAAAAGGAAAGATAAAAATGAATTAAGCAAACTCCCTGTGCTTTGTTACTGCCGCAGACTGGAGGAGCGAAGTGAAACGCTATAGTGTGATCAGAGTGGTGGCAAGTCTCTCTAGTTTCTTTTTTCAGTTATAGGGAGCAGTGTTTCTTAGAAGTGACTGTATATTCTCTCAAACACTTAGTTCATACCGGTTCTGGTAGTTAACTAGCACTGTTGCTTTCAGGAATGACACGAAAAAACTATTTCTTTCTTTTAATGGTACTTGGCTATTCTTACAATCCATGTGAAACTGGGGCTACTTTAACTTTTCAGCTGGAAGCAGCTTTTAGATGCACCTAAACATGTCTGAAATTAGAAAGTTTTCAGGAATTTTGCAAATATAATCACTTCTTTTTGCTAGAGGAGCCAAAAGCAATCTCTACTTTGTTAGAGAAGGATTGAGTCGGGTGGAAGAAAAGGCTATAACTTGGCATACATTTATGACAGGTTTTCAGAAAGCAGCCGCTGAAGAAACCTGGGTGGAACAAACATACCACATTCACAGCTGCACAAATTAACAACAATTCTCAACAATTACGTGTTCAATACTGGAAATCGTTAAGTGATCAGCACTACTAAGGAAAAACAGTTATACTCAGTCCCTGAAGGACTGAGGCAGAAAGACACAAAATGACTTTGTATCTCTTGTAAAGTGAAAACTGCTTACAGGCTGGCCACCATGCTACCTTGCCTTACTGTGCCAGGCTGTCTGTACCATCAGGATATTGTATAAATCTGCTTCCAAATTTGTTATCTTCCTCATGGGAAAATTAAAGTAATGGGGTAATAGTGGGATGGGGAGTAATGGGATTGGGAATAATGGGATTGGGACAGGGAAAGCAATCCTTTTCTCCACTCTTAGTTATAAAGCACAGTGTGGCTCTCATCTCTCATCTTACCTTAGCTCTGGTATGCTTCCTTATATTCCCTGTTTTTACTCAACTGGTACAGTGAATTTTCCAGTGTGATAAAGCACTGTCCATTCTCTGCTCATCCTCCTGTTTCCTTATCAACTCACCTTTGTCTTCCAGGATCTGTTTCTAGGAGATTCCATATGGAGTCTACCAGTTCCAAGTTAGACTGGACACAGGGTTCAACTCAGACCACTGCTGTAACGTAGTTAGTAGTCCTCTTTGGATATTCCTTCCCACAGCTCGAGTCAGAGGCATCTCCTTGAAATATTCTGTATCAAATAATAAGCACACAAATGGCAAAATCAAAATGAAATTGGAAGCTGAAAAGTGTAACCATGAGAATTTGTTGATAAAAACGTTGTGCTGTTTTATAAAGCTGCAAATTTCATACATAACATAACCTTTTTTTGTGAAACTGAAAGACTAGTGCCAACCCTCATATCTCTGCAATATAACTGCTGACAAAAGCCTTCCTATGACTTCATTTCTGATTGTTATTACTAAAGGAAAACTATACAAGACTATTAGAAATCTACAGTGGCAATACTGTCAAAGAAAGCAGCGTAATAGGCCATTTCACAGATATGGGGATTTCACAGATGACAGACTTATAAAAAGCCAGTCTAAGGAAGTAACACTTTGAAACCTTGAAATCTGATGTTACAAAAGCTTACAATAGCAGATCAAAGAAACAGAGGGCATCTCTGGAACAGATGTGTGTCACAAGACCAGATTGAGTTTAATGCCCTGTTTTGGATCTTGGAAGAGTATGAAATTAATATGAAAACAGATTGGTCTAAACATCTTTTCCTGTATGCCATTTAATTCCATTGATTTTGAAAGAGTTATTTCAGATTTGCACAAATGTAAGATTAGACCATGGCCTGATCACTTCTAAGCCTAGAGCTAGATCTAAAGAGTCTTATAAAACCTCACTGCTAATGACCTTCTCATTTTTTTTCTTCAATAATCTGTTATGCAATCTGACAAATCAGTGACTTACCCTGAACAGCACTAATCAGAGTATTTGTATCTCCTAAGAATGACAGAGAATTAGACAGAAAATGCTGACTTCAGAAAAATGTTTGTTAACTTCAATCTGTTCAGAGCACATACAATAGAAATTATTTCAACATCCAGGAAAAATCCAGTTCCTTAGGAAATACATGAGTTTGCTAGTAAGGGCTAGCCAAAACTGGATTTCAGCATTGCCATACTGTATGTTATAGTGTGCGTTTTTTAACAACTGTCCAATGTAATGATCCCTTCAGATGGTCTAGCCTAGAATCAAGTTTTGCCATCAGACAACAGTCTCCTCTCTTCCTACAGTACTATGGCACAAGCAGACTTTTCTTCACTTTTCTTATCAACTTCCGTGTTATAGTCACCTCTCTATTTTCTTTCACAGAGGGACACATTTTTTCTGTGGAGAGGAAGGTGGTTGTTCATGCAACAGAGATGGAGAAATTTCCTCATCTCAGCACCTGTACTTGCCACTTTACCTCTTCCTTCCAGCAAGAGCAGCAGTCAAATCTTTGTGGCAGGCTATTAGCAGGGCAGGAGGAAGAGTTTGGCTGCTTGGGTGGTATTCCTTGCTTGAACAGTTGTTCCTGCTCTCCTCTAAGAAAACAGTAGTGGACTGAATGGCAACATCTTATATGCTGCATTTGAACTGAGAGCTGATAGCTGGATGGCACTACCTATACAATGCCTTGAAAAGTTAGATAATTAATGAGAGAATCTATGAAGTTTAGATATTGGTGCGAAACTACCTAAGCTAGGAACTCCTGAAAAAGGAATTTTTAGCCTTGTCTCTCTTCAGAATTTAGCTTACATTCTCTGGGCTAGCTTAAATGTCAGCACCTGACAGTGCTGGTGGTGTTGGCTCTTTGTCTTGTATTTAATAATTTAGCAGCTAGAACACACTAAATCTGGCTAAGACACTGGTGTCAAGTCTGCTTGTAAGATCAAGTTCAATTCCTCCTTCTCTCTGAGAAGATCTGAACCTAATGTTTCTCGGATATATATATTCAAAGTAGTAGGCTATTGAAGATGAGGTGGGACAAATAGGGGTATGCTCACAATCTCTTGAGTTAAAAATATGCCTCATTGAACCGAAAAGTACACTGGCCAGGGAGAGGGTATGACTCTACAGTTTATTGCTGAGATTACTTCTGGAAAGAAACAGCAAACACATGCATTTTATATTATGTGTTCTTTAAAGAAGACTGTTGTACAGATAAATACTTTGGGTAGTAGACTACAGAGTCATTTTTCTTTCTAGTCTTTTCCTTCCTTATATTATTTATGCCATGAAAAGTGTAATTCTGCTCGTGTAAGAGCCTTGGAGTGCCCCCTGTAGAATAGTCCGTGCTGCAATCTGCTTTTGCCTAGGGATGACGATGCAGGCTCAAATCCCTTTTCCATCTAGTGTGAGTGTTCTAGCCACTGACTGAACGAGTGAGTGCAGCAGAAGCACTGCCTCATCTGGCTGTGCTTTGTGCACGGTGTAATCTGATATGTGTAGCTAGAGAATGCCTATTTGATCAGAATTTGCTGAAAAATGGCAGGAATCCTAAGTTCATGGATCCTGAGGGATTTATTCTATTACAGGCTTCCATGTTATGTTCTGAGCCTGGGAATGCTTACAAGCTGATTCAGCTTACAAAACTTTCCTGTTGGGAATTAGATATCTGTAAGTGGTTATGCACTTGAGGATTAGGTGAAAAAGCTGAGCATGTGTTTAAAGATCCTTATGTTTAAATTAAGTCTCTTTACAGATAGACATCTAAAGGAGACCGTGGCTCGAGCCCTGAGTACCTGATTCTACAAACCCCTAAAACCAACATACTGTAATGAGATTTAACATGCACATTTACAGGATTGGAGCCTTATTCCATAAAGTGTATTTTTATATTTTCTGTGGGTTGGAACTACTTTTCAGTACTGAAAGTTTTGCAATAGTATAATAATTAATATGCCTTAAAGAGACATATTTATGGTAAAGAGGCAGCTGGGACAGATATTTATTGAACTTGTCTTATTTTCTAGGGACAAAGTGGCTTATTAATAGCTTTTTTTCCTATATACTACTCTGTACAAAGAACAAAACACAGAAATAAAAAATAAAATCAAGTGAAGAGTACCATACTTGACCACTTGTAACAAATTCTGGCCCTTATTTCCATTGAATATATGGAATGATGTGTAAGTATTGAAATCCTACAGCTTCTTAAAAACTCAGACTGTATCTCTAATTGAATATGTGCTATTCTTTTTTGTAACTGATATGCTTTTTAAAAAAATGTGCACACTTTAAATATGCATGCTTCTTAAAAGTAATTTTATATTATTTTTTCTATGTTCTTATTCCCAAGATCACAAAAAATAATGGCTTTTATAATTGCAAGCAGTAAAACAAGGTTTGCATCCCAATATATTAATGGGTTTTACAAATAACATACATTTATTACACAGAAATTCACAGCCTTTTTTCATGATGTAAGCTATTTCTGTCTCCACAGGAACACTCTTTTGCTACATGTCATTTATTATTAATACTACACAAACACTTTTTCTATAAAATGCAATAAGTAAATAAACAAATACTTTTGTTATATTAACTCTGTACTGTTCAAAAACCTAAAATCCATTGGAAGGCGCTAACAAAAGCATTCATCTAGTTTCATCTTACAGCAAATGACTTTAATATTAGTTGCAGCTGCTCAGCTTTTCAGCATGTCTCTTTTGGCCTGATGTGTCCTTTGGGAGGCAATGGCATATATTGCTGCACACGTTCAGTTGCTCTACCTTTGTGCTGCAGTTCTTTACTCTGTAAAAATGTTCTTCCCAGTACACAAAAGCAGCTGCTGAAGAAACCGCTTCAGACTGCGGGTGAGAGATCCGATGGCAGCACCACTAAGCAAACTCCAGTAGAGACTGAGAGAGTGAGGCGGTGTAGAGACACCAAAAGAGCTTCAGTGAGAAACAAAAATACCATCATTATTGCCTATCATCAGAACCCCAGGTGAGACTGAAAAGCCAGTACAGCCTTTTGGGCTGTTGACTGATGGGCCTGTATTATGCTTAGCTTGAAAGGGCTCACCTTAAATTATGAAATGATTATATTGCAAAAATGATACCAGCAGTTTTTTCTTTCTCCTTTGACTCGCCAGTGGATCAATGGTGATGATGATTTTTTGCAATAACAACAAAATGATTCTGGGGGGAGTTATTTGTACCTTTTGGAAATTTCATTGCCAATTGTTAGGTTAATTAATTAAAAATTCCCAGGCACGCAGACTTCAGAATTGTCTATAGCTAGCTAAGTTATCCATGCAATACATTAACGCCTCCTGAAAACAGGGGTGGAAAGCCAAACATGCAAAAAATGATACTTGCTACTTAATTTACAGACTTATATTTAAATATATTTTATTCTAGTGATTTGTAGTGAGAGATTTACCCTGGAAGAGTCCCAAGAGCTTCATGTGAAACATGCACAGTTATTTCTGTCAGTGTTCAGGCTTTATTTCAGGCAGGGTTTTTTGCATTGCTCTAGCCATGCAGCGATCTGTAAAGGGAACCTACTCTGATACAGTTTGAAAAGTGCATTTTGTACTTGGCTCTCCCTTTGATCGAATTAATCTGGGCTTTTTTGTAGTTCTAAATGAGGCCTATGGGCTGACAATGTAGCTGTTTAAAGGGGATTTTAGGGGATAATAGCCAATGCAAATAGTGCCATGAGAATGGCAACTTGCTTTTGCACTTTCAATCACATAATAACAGCAAAGAAAGCTTTTAAAATGAATTGAAATTTTGTGGCATGCCATCTGGGATTATTTGGGGAAACAGTTCTGAATACTATGGTTGTGTAAAAGAATGGTACTATGGGGCACTCTTAAGCTGACATGTTTCAGATGGCACCCTTATGCTAACTGCTGCAAAGTTGGCTAGCATTTTTTTTATTATTTTCTTTCTTTTGGATTATCTGCAAAAAAATTCTCTTTGCTGGTATTTGGGCCTGAAAAACTTTTCTATTGTTAAAGAATTCAATTCAAACCCCTTGCAGCTGCTGATCCCTTTATTGTTCCAAACGTTATGTATACGCGTCTCAGATGAATGTAGCCAAGCCTTTTAGTGCCTTAATAGGTGTCTGTATAAAGGTCATTTATTCTGCAGTACTTGTTTTAACAAAAGTTTATACACAAACAACAACTACAGCTAAAACATTCACATTAATCAATGCTCCTTGCAGTGCAAAATGCCGGAGAAAAGAAACTAACTGGAGAAAGTATATCCAAACATAAGAACTATTTCTGTGTTACATTGTGAAGCATATATTTTAGACTCCCTCTTCAAAAGCTGTATGAAAAATCATTTCAAAGCTGGTCAGAGCTAGGATTGATGATTCCAGATTTTTCAAGAGAAGTACAGTTTTGATGAGGTCATGGAAAGGTTTAATACATAAGAATGAGTTGAAAGGTGGAAAACATATATATATGAATTCCGTGCTCTAATTAGTTTTGAAAGTAAGCTTTAGGCTAGCCAGCACCTTGACATTTCTGTCGACATAGCTGCCTTCTTTCCTTTTCTCTTTGTCTTTACATTAGCTCGAACTGAGTGCCTTTATAAACAATCCTTGAGGAATTAGGGTACATGTAAGTCAGGTATCTTTAATGAGAAGAACTGAGTACACTCCTCTGGCATGCAAACTTTTCCTTCATGTAGAAATTTTAAAATACCACCTGTGAGCTTTAGGAATGGAAGTCATGCGCATGGAGAGTTTTAATTTGAAGTTATGACATATGCTATCTTGTGATTTACAAATTTGGCTCCAAGTGTGTATATCTGAGCAGGGGTTCCATTGACTTTGCTGGAATTAATTTGTTAATTCTACCAACACACATGTAGTGAGATCAGATTCTGACTATCTGTGTACACAACTCAGCTCAGCAGAACAAAAATCCAGGAGAGACAGGAGATACAAAAAGTATTTATAGTGATGTGAGGTATAGGACATGTCAGGAAAATAATCTAAATGTTGTGTGATTTTTAAATATATAATAATGAAGCTATTACTGCTGCTGTTAGGGCATTACTATACACGACTCCCACAGCCCTGAGTTAAGCTGTATACATGGATCACAGTTGCTCTGTATAAAAAGCTTAGAAATCAATTGTTCCAGCAGAGGTCTGAGAAAATTGATGTGTATTCCACTGTGCTGATCATTTGATCAACAGCTGGGAGCTCTTTTAGATAGATGAGGAAATTGTATTGTCAAGGATTGCAGTGATAATACCCTGTCTCTCAGATCTCAAATTCTTAGCTAGAGCAATTCAGTTGCTCTAAAATGTTAGCTGTAAGACAGGGATAGACTGTCTGAGGCTACATCATGCAGGACTTTGCAGAGTTCTATCGAGTTCCACTACTCCCATATGCAAATAGATGGAAAGTGCGATGTTTGGAAATTTGATGTACTATGTTCCTCACAGCTGATGCTGTTAATCTGGTGGGCAGGCACATACTGCTCTAGTTGTAGCTTCCAGGTGGTCTTCAAAACTAACCACATGTATAATGCATTGTAATAATCCCATTTGGCATAGGCATATACACAGCTAGCTGTGGCTAGGTCCTCATCCAAGGGAAATGATTGCAATATTGCCAGAGAAGATAAGGTTCCAATGCACTTGATTATAGACATGACCAGTAAAAATCCCAAATCACAAAACCCAAATCTTTCTTGCTTTCATAGGTAAATCCCATTGCTATAAATATTCCAAATATTACAGTAACAATAATATAGTGGTTCTGTGAAGAGGATACAGAGAAACCATGCTGTGGCGCTGCAGAGTAGCTGGAAGTCCACAGGCTACAAGAACAGCAGGAGGAGGTGGGAGATGTGGTGACTGAAAGTCGAGGGAGGGGGTTTTGTCCCTCTTGTAAATTCAGTCTAACTTAGACTAATAAAACATAAAGGAGTAAAATGAAATGAAAACAAACATGCTGCCAATCATGCAAGTATGGATCTTTCTTATATGAGCAATAGAATTTTTCAACTTCCACGTTAGTCCACTTTAGAGCTTAGTCCTCTTTGAAAGATGTGATCTAGTAGGCAATATCTGTTACAGAAACAAGATACTACTAATTAGCTACTTGGCGATGTCTGGATACTCTGAAAAGCAGTGGCTCCTGGCCAGCATATGTCCACTGCTTGCAGGAAATCAAGGAAAGCAGTATCTCACATCAAGTTCCAGATGCCCCAGAACAGGAGGTATGGCTGTGATTATTGTAGGAAAGGGGCTTTTAAGGCAAATCATGCCATGTTATTCTACTTTGATCTGTGCCAGACTATGCATTTAGATACAGAAACTCGAAGAACAAACCTCTCAAGTGAATAGTTTTTGGATGTCAGAGAGGGAATTCTTTCACTGAGGCATCTGCTACAAGGGAAGATGTGGCTATCAAATGAAATCACAGGATACTTATGCTGTTTTATAAAGATTTTACATAATCCTGTTACTTCATTTAGAGTATATTTGCTTTAAAACTAGAAGAGTGTTTTCAATACCATCAGTATATGTTGTATCAATGGTAAGACAGTTACAATGGACAGAAAAAGAGAGGTATCATCAAGAAGCAGGAATCTTTCCACCATCCAGATTCTATCTACTGGCAGCAGGCAGGGTGATAACATCCGGGAAGCTGCTGAAGTTTCTCCTGCCCCCACAGAGGGAGCAATAGTTGTCAATGAGCCAGTGGATCCACCAGTCATGGACCACCTGGTGAACCTGGCCTCTGGAAATCTTGCCATCCTGTTTGCCCTCCCTTCCCCACAACTCTCCCCTTTCTCTCCTCTGTCTCGTGATACAAAACTATTTCAGTTCTAATGGAAAGGACTCGTCCTCCTACAGGTAGTGTGTCTCATGCAGAAGACCAAAAGCTGACCACAGACTGTTGGAGTTGTGTTATTCTGTTAGCTATGCTATAAAGAAGAGACTGTGCTCTGCCTGTTTTCATTTGAAGTTGTCCTTTTCATTTTGTTAAGACTAATTTAATAATATAATATTGAAGCTGAGATTTTTTCACAGATATATATATGTAATATCCATATTCTTTTATCTGTGCTGGGGATATCACTGAAATTTGACCCCAGCATTTTGAGGTGATATGATCATGCTATTTTATAAATATTATTGAATCATTTTAGGTAATTGCTTGATCAACAGTGCCAACTATACTAATTGCCCTGGATAGTTTAGTTAATATAAAAGCATACACAAAATATTTTTGTGTCTCTTCTGATTTTTCTGAAAAGGATTTGTAGGATACTATTATGCCTATATGTAGGATACTATTATGCATATATCAGCGTGATTTCATCAAAGAAGGAATCAGTCAAATCTCTTAATGGCTTTTACAGTGCATATGTGGCCAATTATTTGGTTGTATTAAATTGTTTATATTCATTGATCCTGCTACTCAGATTGTAAATCAGTGCCCTACCTGATCTAATAAATCCCAGAGTATTACTTTTTATTGTGTTTTTCTCACTTTTCTCTCTACATCTTGCCAATTTCTACAATATCCATGAGTGCAAAGTAAGCACTTAAATTAATTCTTTTATAGTGCATGATGCAGCAGGTAAAGGTGCAAAATGCATCTGTGTTATCCCCAAGTAGCACCTGCTTATCTATGGCTTTGTTTTCTCACTATGAAAATTAAAAGCTTAAATCAGCTATAAGCAGCTTTATAACAACAAGAAAGAGTATTAACATTTAATAGTATATTCTGAAATAATGATTCGGACTTAAAGGCTGGAGTGATCTGTAGCACACAACTGGCATCCATTGTGAAAACTGGTTATCTGATCGAAAGTTTCAAATAAGTTAGGTTAAAAACACCAATAAATGCTCAGCAATGCAAGTTTACTGATAGGTAACAGGCAACTTTTTAATTTCCTGGAGCATAATTTTTCAAGAATATTGCATTCTTGTGTATCGACTCACCCAATAATATTAATCTTTGAGAACACTGTGTTCTTTTTAATGTAGAAAAGCTAGTAATTATATAAAAATAGATAAAACCCTAGGATATATATAATTATTTTGTCACTCAGAAGTCAATTATTTTAGTTCAGTTTAAACTATGCATTCTGCCTTCAACACAGTACTTGCATAATTCCTTTATTTAAAGAAAAAAAAGCAGAAAAATGTGGTAAGAACTGTTGTGCAGAAGACTAATACTGAATTTTTTGTGGTACATTGGAGAGTGGCTGGCAGGCCATAAAGTAGCTGCAGAAGTGCTGTTATTACTTAATAATTCCACTATTTTAGTGCCCAAATTCCCTGATTAGATTTTCAGATTAGTTATGATTACATTTTACAAACGTGCAGTAATACGTGACCCTGTGCTGATGAGCTAACTGACCTGCTAACGTCATCTGCGTATATGACTGTCCTTTCTCCGCAAACTAACTGTGCGCGGGTACCCTTCATGGGAGATACTACATTTTTTTCCCCTCAGTTTGATCTGAAATGTTTATTCTGCTGTGAGTGAGAGGGACATAGGAATGATTCTCTAGACAGAGACATGTAGGGCAGACGCTGAGGTCTCTGCATGGAATTGCTATAGACCAGTTTGGAGAGAGTGTAGGCTAAGGTTAACCTTTTGCTGGTCTGTGTTACAAAGAAAGCTAACCTCTTAAGAAGGGGCAAATTTGAAACAAGTACAATGAGACCATCTCTGACTCCTGCCTCAGCCCCTAATCAGCGTAAGAGATGTGTGAGATCCCGGGAGAGAACTACCTGGTCATATATGATATAGTGTTTACATTTGGCTGATATAAAGAGTCCTACTCTTCACACTCTTGCAGGGGGTAAATAGAAATGGTGCCACTCCCCTGTAACACCGTAAGGATTCTAGGAGCAAAGTACTCACTTGGAAAATGCTCCGACTTGTACTAGAAATCAAGCTATTCCTCGCAACAGTATAAAATCTGGAGGGCATTTTGGGTTGTAGAATACCTTTTTCCTCATTACTTTTTATGCTACACTTTTTTCCATGATGTGGCATAGATAAAAACCAGTGCATGCAGGTTTTTTTGTTTGTTTGTTTGTTTTGTTTCTTTTTAATTAAGTGAGGTGAAAGCAACTGGTATAAAGTTGCTAGCTCCTGTGCCTGGTGTAGGAATGCCACATTCCCTTGTGACTCAGACCACACTGGGTCCACTTTCACTAGAATATACTTACTATAAAAAGAGTAAAAAAAATTGCTGTAGTTTTGTCATCTCTTTGCCATTCCATCTTAAAAAAATCAGTATTTTTATTATGTGGTATCGTTCACAGATATTTTAATTGGTAACTCTGAAATAAGCTGAACCACAGCAAAGAAAAACTTTTTTTTTTTTTTAATTAATGGTTATTTTTCATTCAGGTGAATGTTATCTATTTAGAGCTTTGTATCTCAGATATAAATGACTGGTCCAGACAAATCTCCCTGTTTAATTCAATAGATTACACAACAGGGGTGAATGGTCCTCTAAGAATTCACATGTTTGGGGCTTGGCACAACCCAGTTTGACTAATTATGGTCTGCCTGTTTAACTTGTTTTCTACAGATTCAGATACCTAGGCTACTTTGATCCTATCCCTGGTTTCCATTCCTCTAAGTGCTGATATCCCAGTAGTGCATAAGGCACTCATAAAAGCTGGTGCTGCATTAAGACGTAGTAATGTCCTGTGGTTGAGAGAGCATTCCTCTGAGGAGACCATGTGTGACATTAACTAGGAATTGGAGGGTTTTTTGAGCTAGAGTCCGTACATGATATTAACTAGCAACTGGAAGGTTTTTTGAACTCTCATTTACATTGGAAGAGGAACTGTTTTTTAATGTACTGAAGGCTAAATTAATTACTGAACTGTTGAAAAGGAGGCAACTAATCACCAGAGAAATGAAGACAAGACTATTCTTTGACCTTGAAAAACTACAGGATTTGCTACCTGTTCAGTTTTGCATTCAACTTGTTGCTGATCTTGCTTCTTTTTGGAAATACTGGAGTCAGGCAGTAGGCAACACAAGATACCTACTGAAACACTGCTTCTTAGGTCAGCAAGGGTTTGGATGGCTGTTACTACTGTAACACTTTGCTAAATACCTTGTGGGAAAGGTTCATGAGAACTGGCATTGTCATTAGGTGCTGAACTTGAAAGCGTCAGTCCTTGTCACAGATCTTTGCTCCAGAGGGTAATTACAATAGCTGATTATAGCAGTACTTCCTTATCTTCCGCGAGGGCAGCCAGTAGGGAAGGATCAGAGATTGCTGCTATGCTGCAAGCAAGCAGATCCTGTTACTTCTTTTTTCTTTCTTTCTTTTCTGTAGTCTTACTTCCTCATTTAGCAGTTTGCTGTAATAAAGCTCACATACAAGTTCAGGCCGCTGCTGTAGAAGGAGAAATACCATACTGCAACTTCACTCTTCTGGCGTTCTGGTGAAACTCATCATGTTTTCTTTGCAAGAGGGGCAGCGATGAGATACCGTATTGAGATACCACATTGCTAGTTCATTCCTAAATAGCTTTTATTTAAGTTGGTCTTCAGGCCAACAGCAATACTTCCTTTCTAGGATCTATCTTACGCTGATAGTGAAGTAAATAGAAAAACCTTTGTGACTAAATTACAATATGCCTTCCAGTGCTTTGCTGAATATATCGCTTAGTACAGTGGAAAGGCTGGTGCCTGGAACTCTGAAACAGTCTTTACACATGAAATGTGCATTGGTGTGCATTGATTTGTTCTAATTGTTGTTAGACCGCCACCATGTATGGATATCAGCACATACGGATCTCAGTTTTCAGGAAGATTAAGGATCAGATCTTTGAATTTTGTCTCATAATTGGTTCCACATATATAGGTGGCTTACCTGTGGAAATGGAGTATATTAATTTAGACTGAACTTTCAGGTCTTCTGAAAAACTAGAATTCTAAGGATAATGTTATACTTTGGCACACTTCTTGCCAACAGGTGTCAGTGTTGTAGTGTATTTTTATTGTCTAGGATCCGCTCCTGTTATGCTTTACTAGACTTTTTTTGCTTCAGATGGGTAAAAAACACAAAACAAAAGGACACATGCGTAGAATTAATACATTCCATTCTGAAGAACTGCCACAGAATGGATTTTTTTTCCTTGTGGCCATTAAAATGTAGGATATCAGAAGAATCTTTCAGATTTGCAGGCTGTCAAATTAAAAAAAGCTCATCCTCTCTTACAGTATGTGTTAATGATAGTGCCTGGAAATAAAAAGGAAAAATATGAAGCAATGAAAGTCTAGCTGATGGCAAGGAAACTTTATAATTGATATTTACCCTCTTCCTAAATAAGGGAAAAGCATATAGTTTACTACCTTGATCCTTCAAAGGAAAATGGTTAACTGTGTTACTTTTTCAGATGTTTATGGAAAAACACTTAATATCTATTTTCTGTATAGCAATATATAAAAAAATGAAGTAACAATAAATAGCTGTTGGAAGTGACTTTAAGTCAAAGTAATATATATGACTGAGATTTTCTGAGTCACTTTGAAACATCAAAGCCAAAATATTCCAACTGCAGTATCTCAAGATAAGATCTACATTCATACTTACGCACCTAAATATCAGAGAGATTTACAAAGAATCTTCTTCACATCTCCTTCACAAAGATTCTTCTCTTGACTATACACATGCCTCATACAAGCTGTGATTTGTGGCAAAAACCTAGCTTAGTATTTACATTTCTGAAAACAAATAAGCTCAGGAGCACTCATATGTGAACTATGCAGAATAGATCAACATCTCTGTCTGTCCAGAGACTTTCAAAATTCACAGACTAGGTGTCTGTCCGAGTCCTCAATGAGTCCCATCTGGCAAGGGTACTTTAAGCATGTCTAACCTGCAGTAGTATTACTGAGTTCAGTTCAAAGCACAGAGCAAAATACAAAGAGAGCTGAATTTCAGATATTACATATGTGCAACTGCAAAGAATTTCTGTTTTATTTCTTTTTTTATTTTTCTTTTTTTTGAGGATAGATAAAAGAGTTTCTTACTTTGTCAAAGTAATAAACATAATGATAAAGATTTAGATACAGGTAAAATAGATTATAATCTGTGAATGGTGTGTTCTTTCTTATTTATGTAGTTGTGTGATGCAGGACTGCATTAACAATCTTAGCTGTTAAAAAATTACAAGTCAACTCCCCAAAATCTTGTCTTAAAACCATGATTTACTTCCTGCTTCTGTTTGCTGCTTAAAAAAATAATTATTTTGATAAGCCAGAATAGACTCCTCATCATCAACATCTGGTACTTTTCTCTGACAGAAAATAAGTGAAAGTTGTATATTGGTTTGTTGTGGCAAGACATGCTATCTGTAGTCATCTGAATCCTTTCTGCAATATCAGATGTCACGTCTGTTGTTCTGAAGAATAGTAATGCCATAGAATATGCTGAAGCAAATTGAGCAAGAGTGTAAATTCAATTTTAATTAAGAAAAAAACTGTACTAGCATTTGCAATGTGTCATGTTCTTATCTGATGTATGAAAGAGAATCAAATGCCATATATGACCTCGATCTTACTCATGTTAGTAGAAATTACATAGGCAAAATAGCGAATGTGCAGCAAAGGCAAAATATACCAAAATCGCCTTTCTATATTAGTGTAAAAGATTATTTAAAAACTTAAGTTTTATGATGCAACAGTTTTTTTTTTGTTCACTTTAATGTTTCAAATTCTATCTAAATCCTTGTATCGGAAAATAGTCACTCCACGTCTATTAATGTCATGGCTAAGTGTAACAACAGAAGTAACATTAGTATTATGAAAATTTTAAACAGGACTAGTTTTTGGATCACTCTGCTGGGAATTGAAATATATTATTACCAAAATCGTATGAAAGACTGAATTTCCCTTCTGTGAGTTGGCTGTTGCACCTAGGGCTTCCTCAGTGGCGTAGTACTTGCCATAGCCTTGCTCAGTCCCTAAACATATCACCAGGCCTTCCAGGTATATGTTCCCCTAAGTTTTAGAAATACTTCCTTCAAACTTAAATGGAACTTCAAGCTTTTTAAGCTCAGTTTCTAAAGCAAATCACACACATGTTCTTGTTTGCCTAGTGATGCTCTGCTAATTTTGTTTCAGTTACCATTGACAAGTGTGTAGGAGTCTTAGATAATTAAGTTATGTTCATATCAAACTAAAATCATCAGCTGAGTAGAAGAGGGATGCAGCTAATCTGCATTGGGAGAGCAGTTGCAGTAAGAGTTATGTTGCATGCTTTGCTTTGGTTGCCTGGCCAGCCAGTGCTAACACACAGCTTGATCTGTATGATCAGCATATAAATAGTTTGGAGCAACTGGCAGTAGGTGGCTCCTTCCTGACTGAATAGAAATATAAAACATTGAAGTGAGCTGAGATGTACTGTAAGACAGGAGGGAGAAAGAGAAGAGTTTCTGGCACTGTAATGGAAGTGCTATTGCCAGAGATTAAATTTGGAGTTCAGATTTAGGTTTGTTATTACTTTACCACTAGGATGCTAAAGAGATGTTGAAAACATCTACAGGAAATCAAAGTTCATTAGTTTTGTTGTTCTCATTAAGTTTTTTATTTTCTTTCTCTTTCTGTCCTTCCTTACCTGAAAAGTTCTCTTCAGTCTGTCTAAATAACCCTTTCTGTCATTTATAACTGGGTCTTTCTGACTGTAAACCTAGAAAATGGTCTTCTGAAGACTTATTCATAAAGGCACATGGAAAAGCAGAGCTACATCCCAAGAATCTTAATTTTCATTTTAATCCAAATACAAACACAGAATGATGGAGGTATGAAGGAACTCTGATCCTACCCCTCTCTGAAAATAAGGCTAACACAGATTAGGTTGCTCAGGATCTTTTCCAGTCAAGTTCTGAGTATTTCCAAGGATGGAGATTTTACACTCTCTCTGGGCAACCTTATATCTAATCAGAATTTCTCTTTTTACTACCCTACACTGTTTACCATTTGAGGGATTTCTCAAATGGGGCATCTTCCTTTGTCCTCTTCTATCCACTGCATTATTACCATAGTTACCATAGTACAAGAAGAAGAGAGTATCTTTATTCCTCGACTAGCTATAGCTGTGAAACAGGGAAATGGGAATTTTTTTCAGGTTTTCTTAATAGCTAAAGCAGGGCAATTGTTTTCTAATAAAGAGGAAAGAGAAATCTAATGTTATTTTCCCTTTAGTATTTTTCAAATATATAGTGCTTGTATTTTAAATAAGCAAGGACCATTATTTTTTCTGGCAAGTTTTTACTTAATTTTTATTGCTTGCTCTAAAATACAAATGCAATAAGAGAAATCAAACTCATTATTTGTCAAACATAGTTTTAAACTGATTTTCTAAGTTTCATATGCCTCTGATTACTTTGTACAAAACATTATTATTTCAACTTTTTGCTTTATTAATGCAAATTTGTTTCATATTTTTCTAATATTAAATTCAAGATTAAATTAAAACATTAAACTGTGCAAAGGAAAAAGCAAGGAAAATTATGCTGTAAGACATAATGAAATATTAACAAAACATTATAAAATAATGAATGTCTTCTGTAGATAATTATATGGAGTGCAGTCACTATCTTGAGACAAATTACTATTTTGTTTATTCTGGTAGCCACTTCTTTACACTAGGGAAAATGTGTTGCAACACATTTTTATTTGTCATGTTAACAGATGTTTTTGTTTTGGGATCCTGTTATTTCTAGCTTTCTTTTAAAAATATATATATTTAAAAACAGTAGCAGAAGAATTTTCTGTAAGAACTCTAGCAATTTCTAATTTACCTCAGTACTATTAAAATTATCTAGAATAGAAGAGGTTGAATAAACTGTATCATTACTTACTCAATATCAGTTACTCATAATATTATATTGTCTGTAAAGATCAAAACCACTATACAGTTTGTAAAATGTACATAGGAAAAATGAATGATGACTTTCTAAATTAGTCATAAAAATTGTATATGCAAATGCTACAGGGGATGTTCCCTTAGTCTTCTTGTAAGGTTCCCATCGTTGAAGTATACAGTGAGAAACTTTAGAAATGTAGCTATGTACTTACAACTCAGGACAGACACTACTTTGGATAGTGGAAATATGTTGCTCTTCAAAGAGCAGTGGCTGGACCTGCTTTTATGTAAGAGACTTTGGCTCTACATCAGTAGAAACCAGATGTTCCTCTCTGCACATCTCTCCAGTCTGTTGAGGTCCCTCTGAAGGGCAGCACAGCCCTCTGATGGATCAATCACTCCTCCCAGTTTTGGATCATCAGCAAACTTGCTGAGGGTGCACTCCGTCCCTGCATTTGGGTAACTGATAAGTAAGTTGAACAAGACTGGACCCAGTACCTCCCTCAGGGTGCTGTGGCTGCTAACCCGCAGTGCGAGGCCAGCTCTTCTGCAAGCCTGGTACATCACAGCCATTCCCTGGTCCCCAGTAGTACCAAGTGACAGCATTGTTTGTGGTCAGCAGTCTCTTAGTGTGCATTGATTTGATTACTTTTCCTTAATTACTTTAAAAGGGCTGCATTCAGTTACTTTTGCCAGCTAAAATTAAATGAAGCATCAAGGTGAGAAAGATAGATCAAAAGCAATATGAATTGGCTGTAGAGAAGTAGGAGGGAAAAGCAGAGAGTTAACTTAAAATGTCAGGAGCAATTCCCCAAAATTAAAATTTCAAAATCTTTCAAAATAACAGCTTAATTAATCCAGGATCACTGCTGCTGAGAGCTCAGTGTAGGTGTATAGCTCTAATCACAGCATTGGGCATGTAAAACTCAGGTGATTGCAGAATTTACATCACTTTCAGGCCCCAAAGCGTCTAGTACTATCAACTACAACTTTTTCCTGCACTTATCTTTGGGCTTTGAATTTCAGCGTTACTAAAACAGTACAGCAACTAAAAAATACAGTGCCAGTAGTGGCTTTCCCAGAGCAGTGGTGCACAAGCAGTCCTGAAGACAAGAAGGGCCCAGCTACTAATTGAGAGAATGCAAAGGGTGAAAGGATTTGGGTTGTAGGAGGAAGGGTAATGTGGGAAAATGAAGTTTAGGCCTTCGGTGCAGGAAGCATACTGGAAACGGAACAATCCAGAGTTGTACAATTACAGTTGTACTTACACAGACATAAATAGCAGAACTAATGAATTCCAGAAATTATTGTTGACTCTCCAGGAAGTTACTCACCTTCATAACTCACTGACCACGAGCTCTTAGTCCATTGCAGTGGCAAGTAAAATGGTTTACTTTAAGCTTAAATGCAGTCTTTATTGATTAAACTGTCACTGCTATTCGAGTTGTAGCCTTAAGGTTCTTTCTGTGATATGAGATATATTTTAAAGATTAACTTTCCTGCTGAAAGAAGGAATGTTGTTTTTTAAATCTATTTGCTATTGAGATGCTTTCCTTCCTGTGTATTATGGTTAATTATTCTTTTCATGATGAGTCTTTTCATATTGACTATTTTTAGAGTGTATAATCCTCCCCATGTGATACAATAATTTTTTTTTCATGGCTACAGATTGTAACATGACAAACTAAATAAATTAAGAGACCACAGTCTCTTAATATCAACATCTGAAGAAACTCTATTTTATGAAGCAGAGGAACTGCTGATTAAAAATGCATTTAATATAAAGAAAATTCACCAGAGAATAAAAAAAGTTCTTTGCTTAGGAAGAAATAAAACAATTATTTTCTAAAATAGTCAAAGGTATTTCTAAATGATGGAAGCAGTCAGCCAAAATGCAGGGCATAACAATTTGCCAGGTGAAAATTGCTTACGTTTGCAGATGTCACAGCTCTTCTTAAGACTTACATTGCTTTCCCTAATATAACTGAAAGCTGGAATTCTCCCTTTCACTTTTTTGAGGATGTATTTCAGCTTAAAAAACAGATTCTGAAGGGAGATGTCATAACAAACTTGAAATACAGAAAGGGAAAATATAAAATACGTAGAAGAGGAATAAAGCATAGTTAATAATCACTGGGGACTGGGCAAGAAATAGCCTTAAATTTCAACAAGAGTAAGAATAGATAAACTCTGGAAAAGTATCCTAAAGATGGTTGTCATGTTTGGGATTTTTAAGTAGGACTTAGATGAGATATTTAAAGAAATTAGACAAGATTTTAAAGAAGAGGTTATACAACTGTGAGAAATAGTTTAGGTAGAGCTGATTCTGCTGAAGTAACTAGGTTCATTAGGTGGCCTGTTTGGGTCACAAATTATTGAAAACACTTTCAGATAGGCCTGTAGTCCTGTACTGATGTCGCTTCTTCAAGGAGCCCCACTACCTATTCAGAGATACATGACTCAATGAGAGGCCCTTTCTCTCCAGGTTCAGGACTGGTCCTGGAAATCCCTATCGGGAATTCAGGATCCAAACAGAATTGTCCTCATTTTGCTCCTTGGGAATATGGGAAGTGAAATGGGATACAATTCCCTGCTACATCTTTGAGCTAAACAAAATGAAATCCAAAATACAAAGCATGCAAGAGGTCTCTGCAGAGTAAGGAAGAAATATATTTAGTTTATAACATATTATTTCTTTGATCTTGGGAATTTGCTTTTTAAAAAAGAAAATGGTCTCTGTCATCCACCTTTTGTACTGTGTAACAAACATGCAGAAGATTGAGTTCATGAGAAACAGACACAACCATAGTGTAGAGCTTTTCAGCATCATAACTGTGAATCTGACACTTTTGCTTTAATGTTTTGTTTCTGTTGTTTTTAGAGGAAATTAATTTAAGTTCTTGGGGCTTGGTAGTGTGAAAGCAAAATCTCTGCCTTTTCTGCATTTTTATGTACTGCAAAGAAGGAACAGAAAGTTCAGTGAGACAAAACTCTTGTTCTAGGCTCTTCTGCGGATACTTTTTGAGCAGGGGAAGATAAAAGTTACAGGAGTTAGAGCATTAATTGATTTAAGTAACTTCCCATTTTCCAGACTTTGATTTGTTATTTGTGTGTTTACTGTTGGTGGGCAGATGGTGTGATTGTATGGAAAAGCAAAAAGTATACCACAGTTGTGTTAACATTGTTTTCATCTTTTCTTTGAAGTTGCCAACTGGGTTTATCTTTTTTGATTGCTGCTATCTTGTATGTTACCTCTGGTCATGCCACACACAGATTATTCTGAATAGTGGAAAAGACAAACGAGAAAAAATCCAACTTAGCCTCTTGTAAAGAATCTGCCAAACTTTATCTCTGGGCAGGTAGGTTTCTGTATGTGTATGGGGATTTTTGTTTACTATATTATCATAATAATAGTATTGGCTCTGATTCCTTTCTTGGACTTCAGCTACATTTCTGATTTGCTTTGATCCAAAAATAAGATTTGAGTCACATCAGTTGGGAAGAGTTGGTAGATTTTAACTTCAAATACAAAAATAAACTTTGAAAATGATGCAGCCTTAAAAAATGCATATTTCCTTGCTTTCAGAAATTTTTCCAGTGATCCATTCCTTAACATAAGGTACACCACAACACATAGTTTTGAAAAAAATGGCATCTGACAGCTTCAAAAAACTCTGTAGGAGGGGAAAATATATAATTTTAATTGTCAAAGCACTGCATAACAGTGCTTCAGGGTTTAACGGTGCCTACAGCATGTAGATAGTGAATGCAGTGAAAATACATCACTGATCAGGTATTTTCAATTTATTTTTATGTTTTGTTTTACTGAAAAACAATAGCATTTGGTCTCAACAAATATCTCACATTTAATCCATAAATATGTTGATATATATATATAAAAGAAAAAGTAGGAGAGATTTGTGTTGCTGGTGTTTTGGGTTTACTCTCTGCAGTATTTTTGTAAAGGCAGAAATCCTTACAAAAATGTTAAAGTACAAAATGTTGGAGAACATTTGATCAATATATGTTACTTACTTTTTAAATACTTACTTTTGTAAGTAAATTTTCACATCAGAATCTGGATCCTAAAAGCACTGCTTATACTGGCAGGAGTCAGATACAATAATCTGTGACCTATAGAAGCACTTGACACTGTTCAATTTGTAGATGCCAGTATGAACTGCTTGCTTGTGAACAAACTTCAGAGCAAAACGTCTTCTAATTATCCACTGAGTGACTCTGAATAACAAACATAATTGAGCAAACTGTAAGCTACTCTTCAGCAATTCTTGAATAGGAAGAAGCTTTATCTGTCCAATTATTCACAATGTATTTGCTTGGCTGTAATAGCAATGATATCTGCAGAGGTTCCCGCTGGCAAATTGTATCACTACTAATATTATGGTCCTACCCTGCTATGTTTATTCACAGAAAACCCCTGCTAATGTCTACAGAATGTTGAAGAAAACATCAGTGATTGGATCGTCATAATTGTAATACAGAATTGCAGAAGTGAGTTTGCAATGTCCACTGCTGCACAGCTTTTTGTGTTACAGTCCATAGAACACCAAAACCAGTTTGGTGTTCAGTGGTAGATTGTCAGGCCTTTCTATAGCTTGTGTTTGACTTTTACAAAGATTACAAAGGTTCTTTTCCTTGCCATAAATACCATTTAAAAAAATATGTGGTGCATCTTTATCAGGGACTTACCAGAAGTTCTGGTTCTTTTCAAAGGTGTTATATGAGAGAATATATGTCCAAGATCTTTAAGCCCCTCAGGTCCAGAAGTCATACATAGTTTACTTATTCCTGTATAGTTCCACTTGCAGGATGTTTCATTTATAATTCTTAGATGTTGTTCTTGTTCTACAAGTTCATGTTTTAATAGGAGCATCTACTTCAACTCCATATTGTAGAGTTTGCTGTAGGCCTTACCAACTTCCTGCTGGTTTCCATTATGTCAGAAGTGTAATTCTCTCTTTCATGTTTTACTTTAATGGTGCCAATTCTGGTCCATGAATCTTTAGACCATATAAACATTTCATTTTCTTACAGTTTTAAGATGACATATTTCAGCTTTTCTCATTCATTTCCTTTGTTATCCTGTCTGTTTCATGATCTCAGTCTGGGATTTCCATCTTTCATAATCTGTGTCCCTCAAGTCTCTTAATTATTTTCATCATACTATGATCAAAAAAAAAGTTCTATTTTTTTTAAGAAGACAAATAGCCTGTTCATGTTGACAGCAGAAGAGATTGCTAATTTTGAAAACTGTAAATTTTGAATGTAACATAAGCTTATGAAAAGTTAAAAGTGCTTTCATTTAACAAGTATTTTTCTTCAAATATCACTGAAAGTAAATTTATGACCATTATTTATGAAATACACATCTACATACTCCTGGGATCCAATCTGTTTTGGACAAATCTTCCATGTTTCTCAGCAGATGGATACATACTTTCCACAGTATTCTACCTTTTGAGTTATCAGACTTCTACAAGTTTGTAATGGTACTTGCGCAAGAATTCAAAGTGACGAGAACATTTGAAAAATTATTACCTTAGGAGTGCTTCTTTCCTTGGTGCTGAAAATTGACTATTTGAAGACACACCTTCAAGGAAGAAAATACATGGCAAACAAGGAAATGCCTTTCCACTACAGAATCCATGCGTTTTTTCCCTTTGGATGTTGCAGTGTGAGGTTTGGTGTTTTCTACTGACAAGAAAATTTCCATATTGAAAACATGCATACGATGTCAATATTATCAAGGAGTGTGAAGAAATATTTGCTTTCCTGGTACACAGAAGAAAACAGGAACAAGATACCAGGTCCTTTAACCCTGAATACTGATTCTAGGCTATTTTAAGAACAACTGCTATAGGGCTGATTCCTGAGGTAGGTGGTCTATTTTTTAACCTGTATGAGATTTTCGTTTTTAATGTTTGTAATTCTTGATTTCTATTTCTGTTTCTCTTTTTTAGAAACCTTTTATGATAAAGAAGGAAGGAACAGGAAAGCAAGGAGATCAAGGACTGCCCTGTGAAAAACATATTTGGGAAGGGAGGAAGTCTTGAGCCTTTTGGACACACATATATTTAGATGTGTGTGTGTGTGTGTGTGTACATATATATACATATATGTGTGTATATGTATATATATACACCTATATATATATGAGATGAATATGTATTTAGACAGCAAGCTCATGTGAAAGATGTCATCTAAGTAACAATTAATAAGATACTCTTCTTATATAGTGTTATTTTAAAGAGAGGAGAAAAAAAGGCCTGATGAACAGGCCCAAACTACCTCTACGAAACATCACAACCTTTTAAAAAAAGATTTTGGTACAGTGCTACTGTTGGTCAAAATATATGACTGTGTAAAGTCTTCTGAAAGACTGGTTTTAACCACAGTTGTAAAGAATTGTTACTCCACTGATATGAGAGGTATTAGTCCAGGTATAAATAACATGAGGACTCAGATTGTTATTTCAAAGCCTTATTGTCCTTTTGGATATGGAATCTTTCATGTAAAACAAAAAATCCTACCTGTCTAACCTCTTTAATTTTGTGCCAAACCCATTTTATTTTGACAAAATTCAAAATGATGCTGGACTCAGTGTAGTGTATTGGTTAAAGGGTTAGAAGATATTTGACAGAAGACTCACTTAATTAAAGAATTAGTTATTTGTATCTGGAAATATAACTTCACTGTAGTCCATATTGTTTAGTAATAGAGTGAGGTAAAACTTACTGGCTGAAATGCAAATTATTACTGAATCCTTTGTTCCCTCTGGATTTTGAAAAATGCTAAGATTTGGTTAAAAAAAACCCTCTTACTGGTTGAGAAGGCTGAATGCAGCATCTTAATTATGAGCTTACACATAATGTATTCTGAGAAACTTTTCACTCAGTCTGACAACTCATTATTGTGTCACCAATGTTGGCTTTATTGATTTTATATAGAATCCATTTATACTTTAAAGATGATTTATCTGTGCTAAACTGCTGTAAACATTTCATCCTAATGAAGCTAATGAAACTAGACTGAATTGTACAAACTCTCTACCTAGGCCTTAGTCTGTAACCTTCCAAGCCACATTTACTTTTTGATTTACTCCTCTAAATGGTTTTAAAGCTTCATAACAATTAAGCCAATTAATATTACTAAAAGGATTGACTTGCCCTTCAGAAAACAGTATATTCTAAAGCCATGTACTCATTACTTAAACAATGGAAAATGCTGTTCTCAAAGAAGAATTTTGGACATTCTTGAGGAGCTCCCACTCCCTGTGACTGGATAGTAATACAGAGGCTCTTTTAGTCTCTCACCGTTGGGAAATAGGCTGAATCTTCATATTCTTGAAAGTTATCACACTCACTGGAGTTGCAGTGCTTAGCATCTATGCCACTGAGGTAGAAGTATCAAAACAGTCAGAGATGTGATAGCTATACCTTTTCTGGTGTTTGTATATATAACCAGGATGACCAGATATGTGCCCATTGCTGTTTATACTGCAGAAGTTACTTGTGCACTTGTCTGAAAAGTAATCATAACTTACACAGATGTTCATAGGCATTTAAAAGTCCCTGCTGTTTCCCAATTGGCCCTTTTGTGTGTTTTAAGTCAGGAATGCATCATACAACCCTATATTCTTATAGCTTACAGGATGCAAAATATCATAGCTATGGTGATTACAGTTACAGATGTGTTATCTGAAGCAATTAGCTCCCCCAAGTTTTTTTTTAAGTTCTTCCGTAGTATGAGAGCAAGTAGCACATAATAAGGGGACTCTCTCATGTGCTTTAAACACATTAAAGGAATTTATATTCATACTCAGGATATGCAATAGCAGTTTGGATAGTGTGTGGGATCCACTTTTGTACATCTTCTGCATTAGTGAATTTTAGAAGGATGCTGACATTTTTTAGTAAGCAAAAATAATACAATCCAAGACTGGAATACCTAAGGCTTTATGAAAACTTTCTTACCTGGACATTGATCAGGAGCAATCCTAGACTAAGAACCCAACTCTGGAATCTATAATGCCTGCAATGCGCCACTTGGTAAGCATATTTAGAGGCTACATTTTTTTCAGAAATAGAGTGACAAACCAGCAACTAGTCTTCAAAGAATTGGATGTAACTCATATAAACACGGCACGTGATAACTGAGTACATACATGGTTGAGTCAAATTCAACTAGAAAGCTAAATGAGAGAGAGAAGCAGAAACTCCACCAGGATTCAGCATACAAAGACACTGTGTAGTTTAAAAGAACATAAAGGGAGATATAACATCATCTATCTTTTGGAATATTATTATTCCATTCGCTCAGAAGAAAAGGACAGAGGTTTCTAGTATTTCTACATTTTTTTTCATACACAGCTTTTTTGAGCTCTCTTTGTTATTCTGCTCTTTAAAATTAGATAGGAATATCTGCAGATATTCCTGAGATGTGAACTGCTAGTAATTCACAACACTGTGTTAGTGAAGACTGCCCTTTTGGACTTTTTACAGGAAAAATTTGGTAAAGTAGAACAAGTTTTCAGTAATTCAGTATTAGGAAAAGCCTTTAAAGAACACATTTTAAATCATGCAAAGGGCATTTTCCTAGATACAACGCAGAGCTGTTTCCAGGCAAAGCCAAGTGTAAGAGTTTATGCCCCATAAATTTCAATTTATTCTTAACTTTGTAGTCCTGATTCATGGACTCCTAACTGAAAATGTCCTTTCGGCTTCCACTGCAGAATGGGTTTGACTCCTGCAGTGGATATGCACAAGAATGTGGCCAGCTGGCTTGGAGTCATGTTGTGACTAGTATTGTCTGAGCCCAGCACATTGCAATTGTAGTAGGGGAAAAAGAGGCTGCTTCTAGGTAGAAACAATCAGTGGATTGTCTTGAACTCCAGGCCCTATCTTTCAGAATGAAAAACATTTTTGATTCTCATTAAATTCAGAGAGCATTCAAGGAGCTCAGCACCTCATTGGGTGGGCTACCAGTAATTGTGAGAGATTTTTCAAAAGATTAATAAACAAGAGGTTACATGGAAGCATATTACAAGTGAGCATGCACACTACTCCTCAGGTATCTCCCAGGACTAACCCTTTCTGTTTCTGCTTGTCTCAGAGGGTGTCTGGATTCCAAGTTCTGCTCTCTAATAAAGCAGTTGGCAGAAGCCAACCAAGCCCATCCATATTCTCCTTTGTACATCTTGACAGTGGCTTGGTTCCTCCACTGTCACTGCACACATCAGGATAGCACAGGAGACTTTGCACTTGAATATAGTCTTTTACACTAGAATATTAATTATCCTGCTCCCACCTTGCAAATGCTAGGCTGTAAATAAGTCCCTCAAACTGCAATTTTATATTAATGAGACTAGATGGTAGGGCAAGATAACAATTTTTACTAGATCAACTGATGCAGCTGGAAAAATCAGATGAGCTTTTTGATGTTTATCTTCTCCTTTAGATATGAAATACAAACCAGTTTGAAGTTTGCAGAACTAAAGAAGGATATAACTTCTCCCTGTACTTTAGAGCCTCATTTTTATCTTTAGACTGTCACAACTTCAACAATGCTGCTTACTGATAGATGTGTTTTACATCTAAGTTAGAGTCTTGCCATTACCTGTGTATCACTTAGGCTCAATTTAGAGAGATTAAGTGGGATTCAAGTGGTACATAAATTTTACGCTAATTCTTTATATCAGTTAAATTTAATCACACATTAACTAAATCAGTCTGAAGATCTTAAGAGACTCTGAAAGCATCCACGTGGGGCAGTAGACATTTTCACTGAGATGATAAAATGGCTGTGTGCTTTCCTCACCAGGTTTGTTCTCTGTTTTATAATAAAAAAGAAAGCTTCTGGACAAAAGAGAGCTTCAAACTAGGCTTTTTCATTAAGAAGCACAATCTTTTCCCTGCTTTCTTTTTAAAAATGTTGTAGAAGGTATAAGGAAAAATGCATTTTACTGGTCAAAAACCTCTATCAGCTATTTTCTTTATTAGCTATGTTTTTTTCAGCCATCTTTTTGTAAGGAGGTCTAATGCCTAATATTGAAGTTTGGGCCTATTATATTACCTTTATAGCTTTTGATTTTTGGAGATAGTCGGTTGTTAAAGTAACACACACAAAAATTACTCATCTTTAATGGCAAAGAAATTGCTGGCTTTTCTTGTTTCTGCACTAAAGGTATCAAACAAAACATCTGAAAACTCCTTGAACAAGTAATTTCCTGTATAGCAGGTATTTTTTGCTTCTGATAAGAAGTAAAGATTAAATGTCAGTTCCAGTATGAGCTTCCTGCGGTGTAAGAGAAACAAAAGTCACATTTGCAAACATCTTTCCCTATTTGTTTATTTTCCGAATAGAAACTTAAAGTTATTTTGGTAAACATCTTGTGTGTGGATGTACTTTAAATTTATTTTTTAATATGTTTTGTGTCATTTACATTATGAGTTCTTTGTTCTGTGATAGGACTTACTGTTTTCAATAGTAGGCATGCAACTACAAGGTGATTATTTTATATTATTTCAGATAATTATGACTGCATTTAAAAACCTGACTTATTCACACTCATTTATGTAAGCAGCAGTAGTCTTACTTCAGCATGATCTTACTAAAAGCTCCAAGTAATGTATATGCTTATGTATCTTTTCCTGAATGGGCATACTTAAAATAGTTTATATGCAACATTTCATTTCTGGATGTGATTTATTGTTGTGTTTGTGTTGTGATTACAAGCCTTTAAATAAAGGGTCCTCTATTTTTATGCTTTCATTTTCAGCACTTTAATTTTTCCAGAATGTGACTACACAAGCTGAAAATTCTCATGTTTGTTCACTCAGATGTGAACAATTCTGCAAAGTTAAAAGGAAATCCATTCCACTCATTTCTAATGATCTGAATATTGTGGGAACCCTGTGGTTTTAGAAAATTGTTCAGATGTTATTTATTCTTGGATAACTCAACAATGAGTTGAAGGTAATACTTCAAATTCAGCATGAAAAAATTACTATGCAATTTACTAAATTTAAATTGAAATGACAAAAAAATAAGTTACAAGCTCCGCATATAACACAGTCCACATATTCAGTATGTAATTTTTTGTAGCACCTTCAGTTTGATTCTGCTGACACTAATACAGGCATATTGATGCAAGACAGAATCATCGCTGTATGCAGAGAGACTGTAAGTAATAAGCTTATTACCAGGCCTGAGCAGCCAGGCTAACTAAAGTTCATGCAAGAATACTCTTCTCTTAGCCATGCTGTAGCTGTAAAATTATGCCACAGATGTGTCCACGGTCCAATGGCTTGAACTGTCTGTGAGTTACTTAAATGGATTCGGTTCAAACTGGAAGAAAAATGCAATGTTATTCCATTCTAATAAGGATTTTAACCCTGTTTAAACCCTGAAGGTGTTGGCAAATATGCTCCTAAGAGGAAGCTGAGATTCCTTTCCAATATAGAATCGACTGTGGCTTTTGTTAGCTGCACTGAGAGCATAGCTTGTCTCTGTATTTTTCCTTCTTTTTTTGTGATTTGTGAAAAATCATGTTAGTCTCCAAATATTATACAGTACCACAAATCACAACGAAGATAAAAAATCAGGTCATGCATTTCTTATGACCTACTTCAGGTTTGTTTCAAGGTTTATCTTTAATGAAGTAGTCAGTTCAAATATGTTTGAGTTAACTTTCTTCCATGCAGCTTGACTACTCTGATTAAAGAGCTGTTACATGCACTAGCCTTGGTGAAGAGAGAGTGACTGTGCTGTGTGATGCTATGGCTTGGCAGTGTGATGGAACTGATGCCCCTGGTGGTACAACGTGAGTTGCTGTATCTGCATTGACATACTATGCACCTTTTCCTCTACAGTATATTGTTGTAACAAATTCCTATCCTCTGTTGCATCTTCACTTGCGCTGTGACACCGTTTGTGGGTTCAAGCCAGGTTAGTAAACTGAACAAGCATTCTTTTTGCCAGATTATATTTCAGCTGCACCAGTGAGCTGATCCAGTTTCCCATGAGCCTCACCACTGGGTCAGCTCAACTAAGACTGGAGTGAATAAATGCCTAATGCTACTGAAGATGATTCCTTAAGCCCTTACTGGTGCCAAGAAAAAGGTGCATGGGGTCACACCCTAAATGAAGATTAGGTACATTTAATAGCTTCAGCTTTAGTGTATCATCTCAAGATTAAGGCACTAATGGGCACATGAACAATGGCTTGATATATAAGCCTGGAGCAAATCGAAATTCAGACAATTGCTTACAAAAAAGAACTGTGCATCTGAAAGCATGAGAAATGTGTATATTGAAAGGCAGACAATTAAAACATGACAAAATTGCCTCTGATTCATCCAAGGGTAAACTTGTCACTGCTAGAGGAGGGCCATATTTTTTTCTAGGGGTTGAATCATATGATTGTGGCTTTTAAAAACTTGGACAGCTTAGCATACTAGTTAACCCATTCAGGTATCCATGGCCTCTGCTGGATTTGTGGATGCTGCATTCACTGCAGAAATACTAAGTATTGTTAAGATAGCTAGCTCAGGTACTTTCAGATATCTGGGCAATCAGCCAGCAAATCTGTGAAAGCTAGCCACTTACATGTTTATCCAGCAATTAGAACTACTGCTGTTAGTATCGGTGGCAGTGTCAAAGGAAGGGAAAAATTAAATTACAGCTAATGTAAACTAGGGTGAGAAGAAGCGCTCAGAAATGTAGGGCTGAGGATGAGAGGAAACATAAAAAATTACTCAAAAATACGTGCAGTTCCATATAGTGTGACTTTATAAAGAGCATGAATACTCATATGAAGGACTTTCTTCAAGGAAACTCAGTCTGAGGTGCTTTGGCTGGTCTTTATGCACTGATGATCAGAAAGGCCAGAAGCAGAAATGAGGTTTTGCAGTGACAGAAAAAAGTGACAGTACAGAGTCTCATAGGCCCATAAAGTTTCTTAGTAGAAACAGGGTTTCCACAGAGAGACTACAGGAACACCTTGCCCACAACTGAACTCAATGGTCTTGAGTAAGGCATATGAATGGTTTCACTGGTTTGCGTGGAGGAAGGATCTCTGCTTAACCTGAAATGGCAAAAACTCTGCTATTGTTGATGATGCGCATTTATTTTTGAATAATTTGCAATCTCCTTTTAGTAATATATATAACTGTCATTTTCAAAATGGTTTGGAGGAACAGCCTTTATCGTAGTTCATTAATAACCTACTCAAACATTTGCTGTTATTATTTCATGATTGTGAAGTGTATGTTTATGTGTTACTGTGTCTGTGACACAAGATGATTGCAACTGTCTACTTTTACAGTAGAATATCAATTGCTGAGCAATCTTGTGTGCATGTAACAATATCTTGCAAAGACTAGTAATTGCCATAAATGCTAAGAAACAGTTAATAACAAGGGGCAGTAAAATGATCACAAAAGCCAAATGTTTGGAATTCAAAGGAAGACTCATGAATACTGCTTTACTAAATGCCACGCCACATTTATGACTTCAGGGCAAAATATATGAACACCAGACAATGTGAACATATTAATTAATGCTAATTACATCTCTGCAGTACAGATGGGATCTATTCTCTTGACATGAGTATGTAATATATTTGGCATAAATGTGAGTTAATATATTTTATGCAGAGAAAAAAATCTGTAGTTTGCAAACACACAATGAACTCTCTTTTATTTGTGAACATGTTGTGTGCTACAGCCCATGCACACTGACCTGTAATGTGAATGGTGCAGATTTATATCACTATACTTACTCAGTTGCTGTGACTCCCAAGGATTCTTGAGCATTTTGCTGTTCCTGTTATATGGCTATTAACACAGCACAGGTGCAGATGCTATATTGACAGAGGTTGCACAGCCTTTTCTGTGTCATATAACCAGGAACAGAGGTAAGAGAAGATTTTCCCCCTCAAAATCCACCCTTCCAAATTCATTTCTGCTACATGTTCTCAGCCTAACTTGAATACAGCTGTACTACTTTTACTCCGTATATTTCACTCTGTATATTACAGTGTATATTCATATACTAGGTCACTTGCATACCTGTGTGCCAGCTGTTTACACTCACTAGTGTAGAGAGAAGGCAGAATTTCTATTTTCCAGCATGTGTATCCTCTCAGAGGTCTGAGCACCACCATCCTTGACAAGTATTCCATTCAGTGGATCAGGCGTGCGGTTTTATCTGGTGCTTCCATGCAAATACAGGGTGGTAAAAAGCCAGCCAGCTGTGAGCTTAAATAAAGACCAGATAAATTAAAGACAAATTATATTTACAGTTTATTGTATTGTTTCCCAAGGTTTAGAATCAACTAGCCATTTGTCCTTGCTCTGTAATGTACTTGTAGAATCTCTTCAGAGAGTTTCAGCAAGGCTGTGAATGAGAAGAAGAGGTGCCTCTTGGGTAAATGTTTCTTTTTTATTTTTTTCCTTCCCCCCCCCCCCAATAGCTATTGCCTGTATTTGCACAGGGAAGCAACAAACTTCTAGCCTGCTTCTGTTTCCCTCAGTATTTTTGCCAATACAATATCCCAATACAGATAGTGACTTGCAATCCTATCTAACACAGCACGGTTACTTGTAAGCTAGCTTCTGCCCTTTCCCCTCATGCAATTTGTTTCTTTTTTTTCTTTTTTTTTTTCTTTTGTCAACATAAATTACCTTTCCCTTTGGAGTGGGCATAAGTGACAAATGTTAAATTTCAGAGGTACTAGTAATAGGATGTGTTAATTGTAAACCTGGCATTTACTAATTGTCTGACAAGGTGTTAGTGTGTAATTATAAAAACATTTTCACTTATCATTAGTTAAAGAGTTACAAAATCATTTGCTAAAAGTGGTAATGCACTCTCCTGTGGGTGGTTAAAATCACAAATGCAGCATAGTCAGGAGGTGGCATCATTCAGTCTTTAACAAAGGCAGCCTCTGCAATGTGCTAGCTTAAGTCCTGATTCTATAGATCAATTTACTAGTGCAGACTCCCATGTCTATACAGGACGCATTTAGTAATGAGTCCACTCCATATAATTAATTTCAATTCCATTCCAATAATGCCCTGATTACAGCGTTGAGACTGAATATATACTCAGAATTCCTCTTCCAGGACAACCATAACTAAAAGATGCTGATTAATTTAGCTTCATACAACATTATGTAACACATTAATTTTAATTAAAGCATCTTATTAAAAGATTATTATAGCAGATTATTAAAATGCACACTTTGGATTTTTGTAACAAGAATTACTATACTAAAAAGTTACTAGGCATTTTTTTCCACTGACTACATCAATCTGAAGCCTGTGAGAAGTTTAGCTAGAAAAAGATATATAAAATTATGCCCTCACTGTTTGTTTGGCACCTAGCAATTATTTTTTATAGTTAGAAGGGATATTTCAGAGCCTTAGGAGATGACAACCTGACAGTAATAGTTGTCCTCAATATCTTAGGCATTTTGGAAATGCCTCTCTTCGGCTGTTTTTGAATAATTATTTACAAAACAGAGAATGCATGAATATGGAGCTGATTCATCATTATTTCAGTGTTAAACAGTTTAAGCTATATTGGATATGTCCCAATATTTCTCTGTGACTGTTAGATCAACAAGATTTTTAATCTTTCTCTCAAATTCTTTCCTTTCTATCTTTTGTACTACTGTGATCAGCAATAGCGTCTTATCTCACAGCATACAAGCAGATAGCAAATTTCCTTCTCTATCTACAACTGTTGTGTATAAAAGTTCCATTTTTTAAGACCCTCTCTAAAGTGTATTCTTTTCTACTGAGTATTACAGCTAAACACGTGATATATCATAATAGTATATATTTTCTCTGTTAACTCAGTTTTCTCTTGAGAAAACACACCTTGTCTTGCTTACATTCCTACAAAAGGTCATTTTTGTGACATTGACTATGTGACCATTCTCTGTGGGCTTCTTCTCCATCAGAACTTACTTATTGCTGCTACCACTATTTTTAAGCCAGTTTTCTCTTATTTTGTATCAAAATGTGAATATCTGTCTCTGACTGTGAATGATAGCAGCCTTCAGCATTCACTTGTTGATATTTCAGAAAAGCACCTAACCTGTTATGCTCAAGCTGCCCTGTATTCTGGGGAGGAGATCTTTGTGCGTATCCAGAAGTCATATCAATAGCTGGAAAATGCCAAGGTTTTCTGCCACCAAAATGTGAATAAATAATAATAGTGCTTAATTATATCAAATATTTGAACAGTTCTACTCATTTTGGAATCATGTAGCTGAAACTTGTGGTGCTGTTTTTCCTATTTTTCCATTCACAAATTAGTGGTTCTAGCTCTACAATGCATGCTAAAGAGATAGACTGTGAAGAGTGCAACAAAGAAAGAACTGGAAAACATTCACCATCTGTTATTTGAAAGACTTCCAAGAAATATGGTGGTAGAATTAAAAAAAAATCAAACAAACAGGAAGAACAATAAGAAGTGATTTCCCTTTGATTCATTTTCAAAATAAATTACAAACAAATCCTTTTAAAAGCAAAATTTTAATTTATGATCATAGTACTAAAATTAGGTGTTATACTGAATACAAAGATCACCTGATATGACAGCCATGACATGCTAATGGAGATGCCAGCTACTGCTTTTACTATGCCTGCTGTTGCAGTAGAATCTATCATTCATATTCATTTTATTAACTATCATTATCTAGTGGGCAGTTACAAGGAAATTTCAAAGCATTTTACAAAGATTAGCAAATCAAGCATACAGAAGTGTTTTATGAACTCTAATCAATGTGGTTCAACAGGTAGTCTATGAACTAAATCCCCTGCCCCATACATTTCCATATGTCTGCTCTTCTTCCTTGGAGAGGATAAGAAAGGCTGTCTGAGTAGCAGGCATTTTCCAAATACTTAAACACTCCTTGCTGTATTTCTGGATGAAAGCAGACCCAACAGCTGCTGCTCTGCCCCTTTTCTCCTTACCTTGATGACTGCAGTAACCTTTATGGCTTCCCACCCTACAATAGCATTCAGTCCCCATGGAAAGAGTGGAGGGCGCATTCAGTCACCTTCTGCTGCTGCGAGGGAAAAGGCAATTTCCTATATGGGATGCAGTGAGAAGCTCTTTGTGTGTATTTGAGAAGCTGTAGCTTCCTGAAAGGACGAAAGCCGAGTGTATTGATTTGCCTTGAAGACAGCAGAGGAGTCTTCATTAGAGTCAATGCTAGAACTCAATTCCAGAAGAGAACCTGTTCAGACAGGGGATAATTTCTTTCTAAAGCAATTAGAAAAAATAAACTATCAAGAGCAAAGAAATAAAATTTCAAAGAACACTCTATTTCTGACAAATTGTGTGAAAACTCTGTCTAGGAGAGGGAGGTTCTTTAACTCAGTCGATTAGATATCCAAATTAAGCGTGAATTTGTACACATTTCTGTGAATTTATAGAAATAAAAATTAAGATGAGAATAGGACCTTAAGAATCAAGGCTAAGAGCTAAGACCTTAATTTAAGGTAGATAATACCTTAATTTTCAAATAAAACTATATTTATTACACTGACTGGGGCTTTCTCGGACTTTGGCCATTTTGAAAATTGGATTGAATTTTCAAGAGTTCTTACATGATAGATGCATTTAAATTAAATTGTGAGAAATTTGTGTTCCTATATAATTATGTGAATCTGTTCCACGGAAACCTTGTTTACAGTCAACCTTAGTATGGCCAGCTTTTACATGCCTTTCTTTTCCCCCAAATGTATGTGTTAAATGCTTAACACTGCAAAGGAGTGTGAGCTCCTCACACTGAATAGTTAGCACACACAAACAGTTACTACACTGCACTGGAATTGAAGATGGTTGAGAAAAAGTGCTAAATTAAGGTTTCTTACTCTATTCTTTTCAGAAAATACTTACGTAAATGAGCATTGCAGGGAAGTGCTGCCTGACCTTCTCTTGAGTGGTGTACGTAAGTGGCTTCTTTAAAAAATGACAGGTGTTAGGAATTTTTATAATTCTAAAGAAAGAGAGAAAGATACTATCTGTTCTTTTTACATATTAACCAGCCTAATGCTTAGTGCGCCTGCCAAGAGCATGGGGATCCAAAGTCAACTCTGTCTCCTTCCATTTGGAATTTGGAAAGGGCAATGTTAACACTGAATAAGAAATGGATGGCAGATCCTTAGCATTGGGAGTGACACAGAGAGTTCAATGCAAAGAAAGATGCGACTATAAGGAACATGATTTAAAAGCTTAAAGAATCCAGTGATTGGCTTACAATTTTCGATTTCTTCTGCTGACCCTGAATTTAAGTGTCAAGTTGTCCTGTGGCATCAGCAGACAGTGGTATCCATTAGCTTAGTTGTAAAGGGGATGTTCTATGGGTCTGAATACAACTTGAGTGAGCTCACTCCCTCGCACACTCCCTTCCTTCTCTGTTCTTCATGAGGTCATTTTACAGTTCTTGCACAGTGCTGAAGCATGTCTGAAGTACTGTACAAGGAAAACACATCTTCTCAGCTCAGTGAATGCACAGGGAGATAGAAACTAATGGGATTAGGGAAGCTCCTGGCTCATGATTAGATGGTACAGACAGGTATTAAGTCTCTCATTTCCCTGTTTATAACAGCCAGTTTTCATTAATCTATCACATTCCAAATATTAACTGTTTGGGCTCATACTCTCTAATACTGACTAATAAAAACCTTCATTCCAAGAACAAGGTTTTGTTTTCTTTTTAAAAAAGACTGGCAATGTTTTGAGAAGTTTTACAGTCTTTATACTTTGGTGCAGGATTCTTGAAATTTGGTGTGCAGTTGATCTTTACATCTTCCCACAGCTGGTCAACTTATAAAAATTTTGAAAAACTGCCACTCAGCTAATAATACCAATGATGTGCAAGAGATTCTTATCCAAAGCTCCCAAAGTTTCTGTACTTGGCATCTCAAGCTCAAGCTGAGAAGTACTTTCCTGAAGTGGAGGTTCCTGTCTAACTAGGATGAACAGGTTCTGAACAGAATTCGCTATTGCCAGCTATTTTATTCTCTCATCCATATACTCTGAGCATTTTTTGGATAACGTGGAGGTAGACATCCACTGAATCAAATGCTGAAAGATCAAGAGTGGAAATCTGAAAACGATGTAAGAAGACAGTAGACTGAAGCAAGGACAACAGTCAGGCAACAGACAGGCCATCTGGGCTTCAGAGGTGAAAGAACTGAGACTGTGATGGAGTGATACAGAATACACTGGCAATAACTAGGAGATCTGGACTGGTTCTGTAGGATGACTGGAACTAGATGATAAGAAAAAAACAAAGATAATGGCTTAGAGTCAAGGGATCACATCTGGCCAAGCAGTTTTTAAGTTTTCAGCCATTCTAAGGTGACTTCTATGCTGTGGCTCTATGCTGGTGGGAATGTTTTGTTACTGAAGCTGTTTGTTTCTTCAACTCTTTGACTTCATGAGAAATAAAATCAAGCTAATGACTGCTGTAATCTAGTCCAGACCCATTCTACAAGGACCAACAGGATCTTTGGAAAGCCATTATCATCTTTTGCCTGTGAATCATCCTAGAGTTCTCTTTGTTTAAGTGTTGGCACTCATCCACATAGACTTCTGGCATGCAGTTATTAGGATCCAAAAGGGTGGCCTTTCCTGCAGTAGAAGGTAGAGAACGTGTGATCAGACTAGGCAGGCAGTCATGCAAGGGAAAGAGACAGAGGGAAAAACTGGATTGGTCTGATGAGGCAACATTAGGGAGTTACATTTGATTTCTGTCTTTGTCACCCTAGGTATCTAATTTAGGTACCTTAAACTAGACTTCTTTTAGATGATTACCAATTTTGTGTTTGTTTTCTGGATACTGGACTTGAAATATTGAAGTTTCATTTGTAGAAGTGCAGAGTGCTCATAGCTATATCTGCAGTCAACAGATGTGCTTTGAATTTAATGAAGTCAGTGGTACACTGCATACAGTGAAAAAACACATTGTAAGTCTCAAACTGAGTACTCAAAATTAGTAAGTACTTTTGACCCTAGTGTCTATGTGCATTTCATTGTCAGTAAGTGATAGATAACTTTATCTCCAGTCTCATGGAGATCTTGTGAAAATAAATGTTTGGGAAGTGTATTACTGATGTGTATTACAAAAGTGTCTTTGAGAAAGTTAATAATTCACAGCCGGAGCTGAATTGTGTACAATAAATAGGGCACTGACTGACACTACACAATGAGGAGAAAACAGTGTGTTGGAGAATCGATCATTAAAGTAGCTCAGTACATTATGGGCCCTGGATGAGCACTGGCTTCCCAACCTCAGTGTTCTTTTAATATAATTTTTATATTTAATATCATAGAGCAGACTGCAGCAGTTTCAGCAGGATTAAGCCTAGGGCTCTAGAAAATGATGTTTAGTATCTAATTTTTAAACTGTAGAATAATTTTAGGTTATAGAAATTATGGGAGATAATTTCATAGTCTGTTTTACTGTGTAAATAATTCTGTTTTATACTATAAAATCAATTTCTGTAATTTCTCTTAGGTCTATCCTTTACTATTTTGTGATCCGTACAGAAAACCAAAAGTGTCTCTCAAGATGTATTTCTGACAATATACTTAGTTTCAGCTACAAAAACTGGTGGATAAGTGGAATTACAATATCAAAGTAAGTGAGAAAAAGTTCAGCAGCCACAGAGAACAGAAGCATTTTTGGTTCTCTTTGTTTCTCCTTTTATTCTTCTTACTAATCCCTATTTACATAGTTCCAATAATGAACAGACACTTCAGGGGAAGGTTTTGTGCCTCCACCAGTCTGATAGCAGAATGGTGTCAAAACCAAAAAGTTGTTACATCCTCTATAAGCATTCTTCAACAGAACCAGGCAATGCTAGGACTGACATTTATATTATTAGTTAATTTAAACCATGTAAAATATACAATGACAAACAAGTTTAAAAAGCTTTCAGGACCAAAGGGAAAAAACACAATAAAGATATTTGTCACTTTTGAGAGTCCACATGGAGGTGTTGGTTTGAGGTAGATATACGCACTTCTGCTTTCCTGGGACATATACAAAGGGTATCACAGATAGCTGTTTGGGACAGTTCTTTAAGAATACCATGTTTCAGTGTTTGCAGGGTTTGCTAGTGCAGCAGAGCAAGAAGGGATGCCATAAAACCATAGGAGACATCTACAGGAAATCTAAGTGAAAACCACGTTTTTTTTAAAGGGCTGAAAACAGTAGAGTTAAATAAACCAAACTTCCGGGAATCAAAGAGAAGACAATCAAAGACCTTGATCTTAGCTGGCTGCAACAAGGGGTGAATTACAAAAACATTAAACCTCTTTTGGCACAACAATATCACTGCCAATCAACAAAAAGGAGAAACAGCACATGCAATCAAGGAACATTAAGCATGTCAAAGGATTATGTACACTGAGAGGGATAACTAGAAAAGGAAGTCCTTCTGATTCTCTAGTACATTTTTAAGTGGAATGATAAAAAGATTCAAACATCGATAGCTCATTTATGATCCTGTTGAAGTTAGCTCAGACTTCTCCCGGTCTGTTCCATCAGGCATGAAGCAGTCTCCCTCATAGTTTGTCATACTCTAAAGGCACGTTTCTTTGTCCAATCTTGTTTTAATTTAAAGGGCTTGCAGATTATGTCTCTCCCTGCATTTGCTCTGAAGTGATGAATTTGTCCCCAGCCATCTGAAGACTTTTATCTAGTTAAGAAATAAAACAATGTTTGCAGTTTTAGGAATAATTGATTTGGGATAGAACAGCTACGGAGCTGGTATCCACCATATGGTTCTGCACAGCAACATAACCTTGCTGGTTTTAGTGCTAGTTACTCACTGAGGCCTTGATTCTGCAAGTATCTCTGCAGTGGATGGTTTTCTGTTGCTCTGAATAATAATCAAAGGTGCCATATATGTGGTCATTTTGGATGCTCCCTCCTTTTTATTTATTTATTTTTTATTTATTTATTTTTTATTTATTTATTTTTATCTCTCGGCTAGATTTCTGGAAAGCAGGCATCAGTACTTTTGGGAAACTGATCTCCTTTAAGGACTTTGCACACAAAGTCAGGAGCTGATAGTGAACAGTCTGAAAAAGCTATTTCATTTATTTTTGCTGTGAAGGAATATAGGGTATCCGATTCCTCCTCAAAAGCATTATGTGGATCTCTTCTACTACTGTACTATTCTACTACTACTTCTGTTACTGTGAATATTAGGAGGTACACTTGTCTGGCATGCTGATCTATGTGCCCTGCTCTAATGATCCAGAATCTAGAAAAAAATCATACCTGTTCTAGTCAGTGGGTATAAGCAGACAGAACAGCGTGAATATTATCCTGCTGTGACTTTCGTACGCACTTGCTATTTTGTTTGTAGATAAGCATTTACCTAAGTGTGGACGTAAGCCAGGCTTCAGAGTTTTTTGGAGGAAGAAAGCCTGAGCTGGTTCAGCACCATAGTGCATGCTCAGGCGCCGGGTGCGTGGGCTGAGCGAGTCTTCCTTCGGCAGAGGAGCCGTCGCCTGTACTGCGCAACGGGGAGCTCTGCCTTGGCTGCTCTAGTCTGGATGCGTGGATCCACGGTGGCGCGACCACAGCTGGCAGCTGCTAGCCCCAGGGATAAAGAAGCATGGGGCACAGCGTGTTTAAGGCTTTGTCAGGTCTGCTCTTTGCCTCATATTGTAAGCCTAGCCTCAGTGTACAAACGCTGCCAGCAGCTTGCACTAAATGTAAAACACAAACTGCTCCTCCCCCAAGGAGGATTAAGCAAAAAATGTGGGTGATTTGTCCTCAGCTTTCTGCTACTGTAATACTGAATAAGGGAATTGTATCTATCTGAGTATAACATGCTATGCCTCAATTGTTATATACTGTGATTTTAAATGTAAATAAGTAAAATGTAATTTGAAATTGTCCTTATAAAACTAAGAACAAATCACCACTGTCTGTTTGAAAAATGAGAGAAGGGAATGTGATAAAATTTAGGGAGAAAGATTAAGCAGTGAGTGGCAAGCCAATGGAGAGGAATTTGCCAGTGGGAAACGGTTGCTGAGCATGTAAATAAAATTATGGATGATTAGAGAAGGAGTGAGAAAGAAAATAAATATATACAAAGACAGCATGCATGCTTGGGTGCCAGCATACAGTCAGTCATCTTCATGGCATGTCTGAGCCCCATGGCCAGAAAGTCCATAGGACTTCCCATTTCATAGGAAAATGTTCTTTTGTAGAAAGATGCTAGCATAAAAACTGAGTAGTCAATACTTGGGGGTTTTTTTAGAGATGTGCTGCAAATGATTTTTATATTGTCACTACTACTACTACTGCAACCAAAAAAACAAAAAACCAAAACAAAACAAAAAAACACCCCCAAAAACCCTCACTCAAAAAAAGCCAATATGGTCTGAGGCATTTTGAAAATGAGTTTAAAGGATAAGTATGACACAAGGTCTGAGCATAGTCAAACATGATCAGCAGAGAGAGTGTGTTGCTATACAGTGGAGTCTTGGATGCATAATCTAGTCAAACTGAAAAACTTGTGTGTTGGAGAAAAATGAGAGTTGGGTATGAAATGCAGAAAGCCACCTCACATACTCACTGAAACTTCCTGGGAATATTACTTTTACGGATCAGATATGTTAAGGAGGAAAAAGAGTTTTAGACCGAAAAGATAGGGAGAAAATATTATCAATTTGCCACATACATTTCAGACAAGCCATTCCTCAGATGTCAGAAAAAAACAGGGCTCTAATGGACCTTGAAAATTTATGTAGCCCATTAACCTCTCCAATTCAGGATGAATTGTACTTAAACTATGAAGATATAGATCTAACAGATGATTTAAAAAACTAGAAAGATAGAAACTCTACAGCTTCCTGGGCAATCTACCCCAGTGCTTGGGATATTCCTATTTAAAAGCCTTTTCTAAAACCTAACCTAAATCTTTTTTCCCCTCTGTTTAAGCTTTCTACACTTTAGTCTTTCAGCAGAGGACCTAGTGAACAATTTTTCTTCCTTTGATGCTATCTTTACATACTGAAAGTCTAAATTAAAGGTCTGGAATTCCTTCAATGTTTCTCATAGGCCATAGGCCATATATTTTTGACATTTTATCATTCTTACAGATTTCTTCTGGAATATCTGTTTGTAATACAAAAACTGGCCAGTTTTCTAGCCATTGTTCCTTTCTTGTCATCCACTATATCCTGAAGAATCGTTTCTGCAATTGAGAAGAACCTATGAGCTTTCATGCTAGACTGGAAGCCAGTGCAACCCAGAACCTTGTTCACAACAGAAGCCAATTACAAGAAGAGCATAAAAGTGATCCTCTTTTCTCAGCTTAGGCTCTTCCCAGACTAAAGACCATCATGCTTTACAGCTACCAGTGGACTTGTTCAGCATCCAGCTGTCCATGACTTTCAGAAATCATTTGTATTTTTGCTATTCAAAGCATTCTGTGGCAATTAAGCCCACAATTATGTATTACATGAAAAAGTACTTCCTTTGTTTATGTTAAACTCACTGACTAACACTTTCATTGAGGAGCTGATGGCAATTTTTGTGACTTTGAAATAATTAATAAGCATTCCCTCTTCATCTAATTCAAACCATTTATAGTTTTATAGACCCCTATCATCTCTCTCTCTCTGTCATCTCTTCTCCAAGCCTGGAAAATCTTGGCCTTTTTTTCCTTCCCTTGTGCAGAAGCTGTTATTCACCTTAGTGACTTTTTGTAGTATTTTTAGATCTATTACATCTCTTTTCAAAAGACATAATTAGAACTGTATCAAGTGTTCAAAAGGAGGATCAAGATGGATTGATATAATGACATGATGACATTTTCTGTTTTGTTCTCTCATCTTTTCCTAATAATTTCTAACATTCTGTTTATTTTTTTTACTACCTGTGGTTTCATACGTCTTTCTGAAATATAATAGATACCATAGTTTGAGCTAGATGTGATGTATATATAATTAGTGTATTTTTTCTTGGTGTGGATATTATACTTGTCAAAAATGAATTTTATTGTTTTTATTGCAGCGCCATTCAGTATTGTGAGATCCCTCTGCATTCCTTTTTAGTCAGCTTTATATTTGACTAGCCAATTTTAATGCTGAAAATTCAACAATTCATCCTGTTTCCAGATGGTTATGACTGCATTAAAAACCAAAGATTCTCAGGGGGTTCTCCACTTGTGATGTCTTCCCATTGTAAACCTGATTATTTAACCTTATTCTTATTTTTACATCTTATGTACGGTTGTGTAACTTATTTAAGAGCCTTTGATAAGAGTCTCTATGAAAAACATATCAATCTGATGACATTTATTTTATTACCTCCTTCAGAGCACTCCAATAGATTTGTGAGGTATGAATCCTGAACAGAAACTATGCTGACTCTTTGCCAGTATGCTATATTTATCTATGTGTCCACTAAAATAATATTTAATTTTGTAGAAAGCAAATTGACTGAAAATATAAATCAGATTTGTGGGTCTGTAATACCCAGAATTTCTGCTGGAGCCTGTTTTAAGCTAGGTGTCATGTTTGTCAGTGTCCAGACCTCTGGCCTTAGAGACTAATTTAAACCATAGGTTTTGTACTACAGCACTACAGGTCAACAATTTCATATTTAAAATTTTTAACAACTCTGGGATGATTACCATCCTGGTTTTGTAATTTATTATAGTTCATTTTACTGTTTTGTTCTAAAGTCTCTCATATTAATACTTTGAATTGAGACAGTTCCTCAGACTCATCACTTGTAAAGAATGGCTTCAAGAACTGCCCTGACCTTCTCTTTAGTGAAAACTGATGCAAAGAATTAATTTTGCTTTTTGTAACTTTATCTTTTTTGAGTGCTGTTTGTGATCATTGATCAGTTCCACTGATGGTCTAGTGAGCCGCTTCTTTCTGATGTGGTTAAAAAGGCTTTGAATCTTTCAGTAGAGACCCTTCAGAATATATTTTTCGGCATTTACTGAAGTTTTACATTTAACTTGATATACCTTCTTCTTTTTCTTTCCTCTTTTGGACATGACTACTGGTTTTTGAAGGTTATTTCTATATTTTAGTATCTTCCTTTGCTGTTTAATTACACTAGTGTTGTTTTCTTTTTAAATGCGTTTGATATCTTCATGACTGAAGGTATTCAATGACTCTTGGCTTAAAACATGATGTTCTAAAAAATTCTCCATCCCAGTGCATTTTTTTTTATCTGCTTCTTTCAATTTTTCCTTCTTTTTTGAAAAGTTGACTGTTACTACTTGCTGGAGAAGTCTCATCTCCTTTTCCCATAACCTTTTCCATCTGAAAACGAGTTATTGCCACCTGTTTCCTCATTGCTGGGAATCCTGATTTCATCACAGCAAATGATTGAAGTCTCTCATTATTACTGTTTTCTGTCTTGTTAAATCTCTTCAGCAGTCCATGGTCTGCTGGTAATCTGATAGACTATAATTCTGGTATTGTAGTTTTCCTACTTAGGAATATAATTCACAGAAATTATGTGGTATATGTAGACACTAGTAGCATCTTTAACTTATTTCCCTGTCTGCTTTTTTTAACTTCTAATTCATATTTACCACCCACACAGTGTTTATCCTAAGAGCAGAATTTCAAATATTCCATAATGAACTGTGTGCTATTCTTCTAGGCTATTCATTCAGTTCATCAAGACCATTTTGAATTCTAAAGCTGGCCTTCTATGTGCTTACAGATCCTTCAGCTTGAAAGTATCAAAAAATGTAAAAAATGTAAAGTTATGAATGAATACATTTAATGCTGTTGGACCAGGATAGAGCCTTAGATAATTTTCCAGTTTGACAGTGAACCATTAATAAGTTGTCTTTGCATGTGGTTTTCCAGTCACCATAAATCCTTAGCTTGCTTAGCAGGATACCGCATACGACAACATCAAAAGCTTTCTTGAAATCAAGTTAGATTCCACTTCTCTTTTTCCCAAGGCCTGTTATCAAGTAACACGGAAACAAGATGATTTCTTACAATTTGTAGTTGGCAAGTACATGTTGGCTTTTACATATTCTTCTTACCTTTCAAATGCTTATCCATAGCATCTTCATTACTTGCTTCAGTATTTGGGGGGACTGAAGATAAAACTTACAGCCCTGTTAAATCCTTGGCTTCTCTTTTTCACTTTCTTTAAATATAAACAGTGTTTCTACCCTATTCCAATCTTTGTACTTTATAATACAGGACTGAGTTAATGTCACTGCTAAGTTAATGGAATCTAATGATTCTTTTGTTATGTAATAGCCCAGTACTATAACTCTCTATAGGCTATTGCTTATTCCTTTGCACATAATTAACTGAATTCATTAGCTGCCTGGAACTCAGTCTATGCTACCTACTCTTTACAGTAGAAGTGAAGAGATACAATATATTCACCTGATAAGATCAGATTTATTTGGTTTTCAGAGCTATTCTCTAATAACTGTACTGTTTAATACTAGAAAATTAGGTTAACTGTGCAATGAGTTCAAAGAGATGTACTATAAGTGAAGCATGTGATAAAGGTGATTCATCTGGGAGGCTGTAGTCATGGTGCTTGGACAATATATTTTTAGTGGCCGATTAAATATCACATCATAAGTTATTTCTGAGGATGTATCAGAAAAGTGTGTCCAATTGATGAATGAAATAAAGCCTGCTTATTTGCACACAAAGCTTTTCATTAACAAGTTTTTTAAAAAGTCATTAAAAGTTGTGGGATAAGACAACTTGAGCTAAAGTCCTTATGCACTCCTGCCTGGACAAAATATCCTCTGGAAGCCCAGTTCAGCTAAACTTCATTAGCCCAGCAAGCTGCACAGGTGTCAAAATATTAAAGCTAGACCCAGTAGGTCATTGTCAGTGTAGATAAGCCCTGCTCATTACAGAGCTTCATCCTCTGGTGGAGGTTTGATTGCTGGAAACTATCTGTCATTGCTGTCTAATTCCAACCTGGATGCAGGCTGCTGAAATGATGTTGCTTCTGACATAATTGACCACCCTTCTAAATGGCAAATACTGTTTTTGTCATCACTTCTTAATCTTATGATTCTTGGTATTTTAGTGTATACCTTCCTTAAGCATTCATGGATTTTGGAGATTGGAATAGGAACTGCCTTGTGTCAATCTTTTCTGTCAGTTTGTTGTACAGTCTTTTTTTCTTCAGATTTGTGTTGTGCTTTGTGCCTCCCCATTTTTACCTTTAGTTTATTGTCATTAACTTTATATTAATGAACATGCCCTTTATTTTGCCATTCCACTGTACAAAGGAAGACTTCTGTTCCAAATCAAACTTGCCATGTACTACTATCCAAGCGGCAAATCTAATCAAGAAGCGCAAATGATTTGTTTAGCTTTAATGTAGTGGCAAGCAACTGTCTATTTTAATAAATGTTATACTCTGCAACCTACTATATGCTTTTGTTTTCCTACAGTGTTAGCCTCACTTCATAAAAAACCAAAACTTACTCAATTATACATCCTGCCAGTCTGTGAGTCTTGCAATGACTTTGGAATCTGCTTGAAAATTTCAACAAATTTTGACAGAGTGATGAAGGTCTCAAAGCCACAACATTCTCACAAGCTGAGCAGAACCAGATGGAGGGGAGAAACCCAATTGTCTCTTAGAGAGGGCAGAATTGCACCTCTGTTCATTTACATGGATATGTACTGTATGCAGAAACGATACCTCTAAATTTCCACCCAAAAGAGAATATTCTATTAAAGCATCCTCTGCATTAGATTATGTAGACTAACTGATCAGTCATCGATCATTTACCAATATTCATTAGGCCATACAGTGTTTCATTTTCCTTTTAATCTATCATATAATTTATCATTTCTAATGCTTTTGATATGATGCAGGATTTTACGGTGTTTGAGTTACTATATTTTACTTATACATTGGATTTATATAACCTCTTGTTCTTAGGATTTTGACAGAGTTATTTCTGAAATTCAGCTTTCTTAATTTTTCAGTTCTCAGGGTCTGTCCATCAGACATCATGAAGTACCTATATTTGTTCCTTGATACTGAGTAATATTTTGCAATTTTGTTAATGAAATCAGTAGTTCCCAATGAAGGTTTATTATTGCCTTGCAATATGTGACTTGATTTATATACAGACACATATGCATATATAAATATCTTCATGAAAAAGGTTCCCATTTGAGTAGAAATACTCTGTGGATTTGCCAAGCATTGCTACCCTGACGAGATCTAGGGCCTGGATGTTGTTTTTATACTTCCTGCTTGCTTTTATTGCTAATGCTGAGAAAATAGTAAGCAAAGAAGATAATACCATAGCAAGTTATAAAACCACAGGAAACTAGACTGCTTGTTATTTTTTACTTCTTCCTCACTTTCTACCTCTCCTTCCCTTTTCTATTATACTCCTTGCTGACAGTCTTGCTTGCGTTATTTTTAGGCTATTGCACCATCTTACCTCCTTTCCTTCTAAATCTTTTCTATGCCTTCCCCAGTTCTTTCTCTCCTCCTCCCATGAATTTCTTTCTCACTTTCTTTCTCCTAGGTTCCTCCCAAATCTGTTTCTCTCATGCTCCTGCTTCTCTAAACTACCTCCCACACTCTGCTGCCTATTACCACTTATATTTAGGTGGTAAATATAGCATAAAATGCTATATTTATAGGAGTGCGTGTGTACATATATACAAAATACATAGGCACACACAGAGAAACATGCCTTTCACTGCCTCCCACGCTATAGCTACAGGAGTGCATGTGCACATATACACACATACCTACGTGCACATATGTCCAACTTTCTTCAGTACCTTCCCCACACCAGCACACCTAGAAACAAGTTTGGAAGTATACTTCATCCTTTGCATTGAAAGGATTAGGCATTCTTCTGTCTTCTCTTCTTCCCTCTTCTCCCTTCAACTTTCTGCATCTTTTGCCATTACCTACAGAAAAAAGAGAGGGAGCTGGTAAGGTTTTATACTTATTGTAAACCTTATTAGCTTTATAGATAGGAACAGTTTTTATATACACTATGTGGTACAGAACATGCTCACCTTGTGAATCAGCAAGCTAGACCATGCCTGCATTATGCCTCAAATTACTGATCTTGATACATTCTCCTCCATTTCCTAGGGCAGATCTTAAGCATAACCAAATTCTTAAAATACACATACATCTCAAATAAATGATTTCTGGAAACATGCATCTCACTGTGTTGCATTTTGTGTTTGTATTTTCTATTAGATACATTAATTAGGGATTAGAACATGAATTATATTAACTTTATGTTCGTTCTACAGGAAGACTGTAAAAAGAAAAAAAAATCACTGGACTAGATGAAAACTGAATGTGGTAAGAAGATGCAAATCCATTTTATAATACTGTAAGCAAGACTTTAATGTTTCCTAATAGATTTGATTAGATGCTTTTTCTGGTTAAATAACCTATCTGCATTATAAGAAAAATATTTTTGTCCCAACTAGGTAAGTAACAGTAAGCTAAAATGGAACAAAAAGTAAGAAGGGAAGAACATTTATGTAGAATTATGCCTTTCTTAATGAAAGATATGTAAAAGTAATTATTTTCAAGTTTCAAACCAAGCTGTACGTAGTGGTGATCCATAACAAGGAAGTGAGACTACTGGCAGATAGGTCTGGAGAGAACTTATTCGAGAGCTGAGCTAAGTTGCCAATGCTATGCACAAACAATTTCCATTAATAAACTATTTAAGCTCTGTCTTCAGTGCAGTTAGGACTTTCTTCCCCCTATATTCTTTGTATGAGAGGGTTACTGACCACACCGTTCTTATGATTCAGAATATTTTCTGAGGGTGCATTACAACGATTGCTTTTGTCACCTACAATTCACCAAAGCTTTTCTTCCCAGTTGTTTCCAGCTGTACAGACTTTCAGAAAACCCCTTTTCTCCGTATATTGTCTAAATCTTCTGCTAGATAGGAAAAGGTGCAGCACTGAAATGGGAAATCTCGATTACAGTCTCTGTGCACCTTTGCTGGGCATCGAACCACCAGCTTATGATTTCCAGGAAACTGCTGTAATTACCTGCTAGGTAATAACTTTTAGGATGGAACATTTTTCATGCCTCCATGTTAAGCTGGGTCACTGTGCAACCACGACCAGTTGATGAAGGATACAAAATATGATCACCTTCTGAACTAGTAAGCTAGAGAAGGCCTACTTTCTGTCTTAAATCAAATATCTAGATGCATTCTTCTCCATTTCCTAGGAGAGATCCTAATATAATCAAATTCTTAAAAAAAATATATATATGTATATGTACATATTAATGATTTCTAAAATGATTCTTTGTATCCTTCAAAGATGAAAGATACAAAGGGAATAAACAAGGGAAGCTGATCAAATGATGCAAAGGGTCTTCTAAGGGAGAGGTGAGTTGCAAATCATTCCCTGTGCTAAAGTTTATAGCACTGCACTACAATGCACAGAAGGGATCTAGACACCATCAGAGGCCTGTTTAATTAAAAGTTTTGTTAACTTTGTATATAAATTAATTATGTGTAAAATAATACACAGAACAGTTTATTTTAACCCCAAAAGGGTAATGAAGCTTTCTGTTAATTGGGGAACACAGCATGAAGATACAGCCACTTGTTAGATTAGCAATTATGCAAATATACCTTTGATGCAAATGTAATTCAGTTAATTTTAATTTTTCCTCAAAATAATGTAATGCATATAAATACATACACTTTAATGCATACTGTAAGCAAATTGTATTGGTTTATAAAATGGTATGGTAAGAATTAGTTTACACTTTGTTTCATTTGTACTGCACAGACAAATTTTCATGTACATTTTCAGAATGATTGACCTAAGAATGAAAATTTTCTAAGTGATCCTCTTCATCTGAAAGTCAACGAGTCTGTGATTGAAAGATCTGCTTATTCATTTCCCATTTTAGCATCACTGGATATAAATGGATATAAACAGGACTGGGAATTGCAACCAGAACTCAGTACTGATTTTCCCCTTCCTCAAGTTAATTGTATTCTCAATAGAATCAGCCTGTCTTTGTTAATCTCTCTTTAACCTCCTCTGTCTTGCATTCCTGATTGAATCATGACGTGTTCAACAAAAAGGGTCTTTAACCTGCAGTTTAGGACAGTTTACTGGGAAAAAAACGGTTTCACATCTCCCAGACATTTGGACAACAATGAAATCAAGGTCTTCTGCTTCCTTGGTGAGTGTTCTACACATCTGGTCATCATGGAAACATAGACATTAGCACATCCAGGTTTCCCAGGAGTCTTAAGGTGCTTGAAACAGTCTGAATTTGTCTCAGACTGTGCTTGAAATCTGTTTTAATGAATGTACAGTTCATCATGAGATGCTTTCAGTGAGGGCATCAGATGAAGCCACATGAAAATCAGTAAGATAAACTGAGAGGGATGTGTTAAGGAATGCTGAAATGTCTGTGTTTGTAGTGACATATTTTGTGATTGTGATTTGTGACTTTGCTTGATTAGTTCATATTATGAGCAAGACTTTTCACGGCTTATTCAACTTTACCTTCACCTCTGTTAAACTGAAATCTGTGATGTGTCACAGAATTAATTCACTTCAGCTTAGAATTATCTTTTCTTAGGGAAAACGGTTGTGAAGTCAGCTGCTTCATCCAAAGTGTACTTAAATACAGCAAAAATGTCATAATGTTCAGAGGGTATAAGCAAAAGTTTTGATAATGCAATCTTACAGCTCTTAGATGTGTAAACAGATGGCAAGGCATCTCAGCAGGTGTTACTGTCAGCCCTTTGGCAGAACAAAACATCTCAGTGGACACTAAACCTACTATCAAAACTATTTGGCATGATGCTTCAACATCACCTACCAAAAATACCTCCTGTTGTGAAAATACTCCATTATAAATCTTTGAAGCACAATCCAATAGCAAACCAGTAACAGAATTGTGGATTTCTCAAAGCTACTAACCATGACTGAGAAACAGAATTAAAAAATAACATAATCAGAAAATTGCAACACAACTCTCAATGTAAAACATTTCACCAATTCCGTAGCATCTACAAGGCAATGAATAAGCAGAGATGCTGTTAAAAGTCTGCCAGTTAGGTTGAGAGCATTATCCAGTGGACAAAATCAAAATTGAAAAAACTCCCCTAATAATGTATTCTATGCCTATAATTTACATGAAATGAATCAATGGGATTTTCATCTTTGTTATATAGAAAAGTATCTTGCACTTTTTGACAGCATGTGTGATTTAGCTGTGAAATACAAATCTTCTTGAGATACGATAAACGTTTCTAATGATTCTTTCTCAGAAATGATACAGCAGTACTACTAAAAGTGCAGAGCAGAGTGGTGAGGACACTATGAAACAGCTTCTGTGCAAGGGAAGATTAGATAAATTAGAACTCCCCATCTGCAGAAGAGACAACTGAGCTGGGATAGGACAAAATTGTGTGTTTCTATGAAGAAATGTTGATAGGTTGAATATACTGGTATGTTGAAATGTTGCATAGTTGATTCTCCTCTTAAGTCCTAGAGGAATAATGCTTGAATAAGAATTCAGTGATTCCTACAGGAATTAGTATGGAAGAAGTAGGCAGTTGATTTTTCAGGAAGCATATTTAACACAAAAATAAATTCACAGTACTTAATTTTGTGGAAATTATTGCCACAGGTTGTTTTGGGTGCTAAAAATATATTAAAAAGGCCTTCATTTGAAACTACTGTGGTCCAAATACAACTTCTGGTTCACAAACAGAAGACACACAAAGAATCACTCGAGAGTGTCTTTTATGAATTTGCAGGACTTATACCTCCATGTTGCATTTTATTAGTAGAAATAAGAAGACACATTCAAGAGAAAAGATAGCACTCATAAGAAAATGTTAGGGTCATCATTATCTGAGACCCTGTCCTTGTCAGAAGACAAAAGCGGGTAAACCTAGAGAGTACAATATAGCAGCAGCAACCAGGAGCGCTGTGAAAGGGGATAGCAGTAAGGAAGCCTACACAGGCTGTACTTATATTTTTCAGGATGCTTGGTTAAATTATTATTTGATTGTAAAAAACTGTTGTGTGAGAGAGTAAATACATCAGAGATAAAAACAGCAAATGAGATCTAACAGCTTGTACTTCAGAATGGCTTAGCTGCCTAAGGATAGCACGCTGGGCAGGATTATGCAGATATACTAACACCCGTATCGCTGCTTCAGCACTGACCTTCATCTCTTAACAGCAGTCACACCAGCCAGGTGAAAATGAGGTGTGCTTAGTCACACCCATGACTGCAGTGAATACTTAGCCTAGGCATAGGCATTAATTAATTCATAATCAGCAGTAATTGACTTAACCTCATAAATTAGCAATTAGCATAATGTTTATGTTCAGTATCAAAAAGAACAGCAAAACTCTTAATTCCATGAGATTTTTTTGTTACAAAGGTTATTCCTCCTGAATTGAAAACACTTATAAAACTCTCCCTTAATGTTTTACTCCTGCAAGATTCTTCAGCTGAATGAACCTAGTATCAATCTAATATTATATCTAAATATTATTCACATAGAAGATCGCCTTTCTGAGACTGAATTATTGCTGTAATGGTTTCTTTTGGCAGCCAGTTCTACAAGTGAATTATGTATTGTGTGAAGAATTACTTCTTACTGTTTTAAAAATCTTTTAATTTTTTTGAATCTTTTTTATTTAGGACAAAAATTCTGGTTTTGCAAAGAACTCCCTCCCTACCCCTATTTATAAAATCCAGTTATAAATCCAATAATTTGTATTATAAAGTATTCATAGATTCCAATTATCTTTCATATTGGAGAAATATTGCTTTTTTTCAAAGTTACAAAACATCATCTCCTTGTTCTTCATTTAAACAATGAAACTCTACAATAGATTATAGTCCCAGTTCATCCTCTTACATGAAGAAATGCAGCAGTTTGTGGCCAAGTGAACTTTACTGGGATCTCTGGCCTCTTGATCAAAAGTTCTCTTTAGGAGGGACGATCACTGTCACACTGGGTTTCCCTCTGCGAGTGTCCTCCAGGAGGCATCTTCAGCTGGATTAAGTGCAACTAAGCTGCGCTGGTAACTTTCTTCTATACCTGAGATGCTTTGCACACTATGGGCTATCTGCCTGGTCAGAGTTTGGGTAAATTCCATTGTCCACAATCACTAGTTGGGTACATTAAAAACAGTTCAGGTTTTCACCCCCAAATAAGCTAAAAGGTCAAAAAAGTTACCAAGATTCATACATGCATGCAACACTGCCTACTTTTTTTGCTCTTTCTTAAGAGTAGAACTCAAAAAGTTATGAATATTTTTTTAAGATAGAATGAGATTTCAGCTGTTATTAGGCACTCTCTAAAAACAAAAATCCCCCCAAACAGCCAACTAAATAGTAACTAGTGCTAGTTAGCTGTTAACTAACTTTCATTTAATTCAATTCCTAAAGCTAGAAAAAGGGAAGACAAGAGGGCAAATCATGCTTCGTCAAACTCATTGCCTTTTATGATTAAATGACTGGCTTTGTGGATGAAGGAAAAGCAAAGACTGTAATTTACCTTGACTTTAGCAAAGGTTTCCACATGGTCTCCCAGAGCATTCTTGTAGCCAAATCCCGATCTAATCAGCTGGGACAGCTGCAAAGTAGATATGTAAAAAACTGGCTGGACTGTCAGGCTTAAAGAGTAGTAGTCAGTAGTTTGAAATCTAACTGACAGCTGGTTATCATAGTATCATAGAATTGGTAAAGTTGGAAGGGACCTCTAGAGATCATCTAGTCCAACCCTCAAATACATATAGGGATCGAACCACGACCTTGGCATTATTAGCACCACACTAACCAACTGAGCTAAACAAGAGTCAGTACTGGGGCTGATGTTAACATATATGGTGATCTGGATGTTGACTCAGAATGGACCCTCACCAAGTTTGTGCACGATATGAAACTGAGGGAGCGGCTGATATGCTGGGGCACAGGGTTGCCATACAGGGACACCATGAACAAGCTGGATGGCTGATAGGGATCTCAGAAAGTTCAGCACAGACAATTGCCAAGTCTTGCCCTCAGGACAAAATAACTCCATGCAATGGTGCAGGCTGGGGACCAACTGATGAGGCAGCACCTCTGCAAAAATGGTCCTGAGGGTCCCAGTGGATAGGCTAAATATGAGTCAGCAGCGCACCTTTGAGATAAGGGAGGCTACCTACATACTGGGTTAGACTAGCAAGTGCAAAACTATTAAGTAAAGGGAAATGATTATTCTCCTCTTATCCGGTACTTGTGAGGCCACATTTGGAATGCTGTGTCCAGTTTGGGCTCCCAGGTATGAAAGAGAGATTTCCAAGCAGAAAATAATCCAGATGAAGGCCACCAAGGACTGGAGCTATGACATAAAAGAAAACAGGCAGAGGGAACAGGATTTCTTTGCTTGGAGAGCATAATAAGAGAGGACATAACCCCTGTATTCCACTTCCTGAGTGCGTGTGTGGTGGGGGAGGAGGTTATTGAGAAGGTGTAACTAAGCTTTGCTCAGAGATGAACATCAAAAGGACAAGGAAAACAAATCTTGAGAGTGGTCAAACACTGACAAGGCCCAAAGAAGTTGGGGTACCTCCATTCTTGGAGGTTTTTCAAAACTTGTCAAGGCAAGGCCCTGAGCAACCTGACTTAACTTGGAGGCCTTTGAAGGATTTCAGCAAAAGACTATGTATGCTAAAATACAGGGTACTGAAAGACTCATCAGTGGGTTACAAATGAGGAAAGATATTGCCATTGATTTGGGAAGGCACTGTTGCTCTCCAACTCTTCACTTTGTGCACACACTGTGCATTCACTCTACTCACCAGCACTCTCTTCTCTATTTAAAACTTCCAGCATTGTCCTCATAAAGAAGCTAGCACTGGAGCGATTTCATTAGATTTTATCAGTCAAGTCCAAAAAATAGGTGTCCACTATGGGCAAAATGGGATACCCTGCCTTTGAAGGGATCATACCTTACCAAGACTTTTCTAAGGCAGGAGCGGACTTTTGGATGATTATTTTTGGAAATGCATGAAACCAACCTATCTGCCTTCTGAGACTAAAGATGGATGGTGGCTGGAATTATAAGAAACCAACAAAGGTTAGCAGACTTCTGTTATTACAGTTCTCTTTGCTGAGAGTTTACCAAGAGATGAATGATTATTTTCTTCCTTTTGTGCCAGCTAGTGTTGCCCAGATGCTCAGAAAAGGCTTTATTCATTCTTCGGTCACTGGAAATACAGCTGAAGGGTTCTGAACTTCTACTGCTGATGTTTATCATCTGCAGTCACTTTTGTCTTACTTTTTGCTCACTAAAAGGATATTGGTAACAGGTCTAATCCTTCTGTTCTCATTGTAAATGGCCATGGTATGAAGCTCAGCTGCATTTGTAGCAGTACAGTGGCTCTGCAGTGGCATCAGCAGCGATGGAAAATGATCTTACCACCTCTCCTTTAAGGTGGAGAATGTCAGTTCTCCAAGATCTTTTACTTCTTGGGCAACTGCTACAGTCACTAGGTTTCTATGAAAAAAATAAAACGTTGACTCCTCTCAGCACTTTGTTACTGTTGAGCTTTGCAGTTTTATCCAAGTGCTTTATATGAGTTCAGCATGCCTGCTTGTCTGGGAGAAGTTTTAAGACTCTCCCTGCCTGTATCTAAAATGCAGCCAAGCTTAGGATACAGTTAAGGACTGCATCAAGACCAGAGCCCTTCTGAATATATTTAGGGACCTTCTATTTGGACGCCTAACATGAAAGTTTGAACTGACTTTTGCTATACTCCAAGTGAAAATGCTACTTGAGACAAGGCTGTTTGAACCGTTGTCTGACACTTAAGATGCCTAAAATTCATCAGTGAAAATTCAGATGTTTACTCTAACATAAACAGTAGATTCGACTTTGAACTTTGTCTGAAACCATGACCCCCCTCTCCGTTAAGAAGTCAGTGATGCTAGCACAAGCCAAAGCTTGACAGATCGGTGCCATGTTAATACCATCAGTCTTAGCACTTTTTTCTGTAATGATGTGTTCGTTCCGTGCATTCCCTTGCAAATGCTCTCCCTTAAATGACGGAAGCTTTTCCGTAAGCGGGAGAGGATTTCCTCATGCCCTTCTCACGGTCGGAGAGCGGACGCTATGTTTTCGCTACGGAGCGGGCGGCAACCCGGCCCCAGCACAACCTGCTGCCGCGGCGCCAGCGCGCGGGGGCACGCCCGCAGCCTCCCAGCCACGCGTGGCTCTGCGCCCACGTCCGCTGGCTGCCGCCCGCAGCGCCCGCGGCCGACACCTCTCCCAGCAGAGGATCCCTTCTGCTGAGAACACCGCGCTCTCCGCTCTCGCGGGGCACTTGCTGGGGCCGCAGCAGGGCAGCCCGGCCGGCCGCGCCGCAGAGACGCCACGCAGGTGCCGGCGGCGGCGCGGCCGGGCCGGGCCGGGCCCATCCGCCGCCGAGTCCCGGGCCCGCGGCCGCGCCGAGCACCGACCCCGACGCCCGCCCGCGGGGCGCGCGGCACCGAGCGGCGGCGCTGCTGCCCCGCGGCGGCGGCGGCGGCGGCGGGCGGCGAGGGCGGCGGGGCGCCGCGGGGCCTCGCCGCGTGCCGCCGCCCGGCACCTGTGCGCCGCGGGCGGGGGCGGCGGGGGAGCGGCGGGCGAGGCGCCTGCGCACTGCGCGGCCCCTCGCCGCCACGGCCGCAGTCACTTCCTGCCCCTGTGCCCATCCGGCTCCGGGGTCAGCGGCCGCCGCTCTGGCGGGACACGGGATAATAAAGTTTTATTCGGGGAGGGGGCTGCAAGCGCCCTTCCTCTCCCAGGTAGGGGCCGGCGCCGCGGCGGCGCTCCCGCGGCGCCCCGCCCGCCGCCCGCCGCCCCCCGCGGCGCCGCTGTCACCTGCCGGCTCGCGCCCCCGCCCGCCGCTGGCCGCGCGCGTGGCGCCGCGGCGGCTCCGCCAGCGCGCTCAGCCCGGCTGCGCGGGCGGGCTGCGCTGCGCCGCGCCCGGCGGCGGCAACGGCGGCAACGGCGGGCGGGCCGCGCCGCGCCGCGCCGCGCCTTTCTTCCGTGCCGTCGCGGCGGCGGCGAGCGGGAGGTGGGGACGGAGCGCGGCGGCGAGGGCGAGGGGCGCGCGGGGCTGCCGCGGCGGGCGGGCGGGCGGGGAGAGGCGCCGCTGGGCCGCGCGCCCGCCGCGGCGGGCCGGGGCGCAGGTGGGGAGCGCCGTGAGGAGCCCGCGGGGGCCGGCAGGGAGCGGAGCCCGCGGCGGGGCGGCCGGCTCGGCGCGGAGCGCGTCCCGGCTGCGGGGTGAACAAAAGGGGCTGCGTGCCCCGCGAGGGGCCGTTGCCTCCCGGCCTGCTGCCGCGGCGGCGCCCTGGGGCGCGGCTCGGCGCCCTGCGCGGCCGTTCGCGCGCTCCGCGCCTCCCGGGTGGCGGTTAATTTGCGTGTTTTTAGCAGGACCGAGCTGCTGGATGTAGAGGGGAGGCAGGTCGTGCGCGCAGAAAATGCCGCTGAGGGACAAGTGTTGTCAGACTGAGCACCATCACCATGGATGCTGTGAACCAGGTACAGTGAGCGGCGCGCACCGCGGCGTGCGGTGCTTCGCTCGTTTTGACTTGCCGCCGCGTTTAACAGCTTTCAGGAGCTGCTGCAGGGTTACAAATCTGCGCTGTTAATGAAAGTTTTGGATGCAAAAAATAATCCCACGTTTTATTTGGAAATGTTTTGTAAGTACCCTGGAGCTGTCATGTTAAATTATGTCAGGGCCATAACTTCTCAGATTTTAGAGGATGTGTGATGATATCTGAACCCCTAAGTGGACAGAGCAATGTAGTGAGCAGAGGAAGGCCAGGGAATACCTAAAAGCAGCTGGCGTTTGTGCTTACAAAAAGTGTGATACTTTGAAATTTTTGTAATACGTCATCTCCTGCCATTTGTTTCACTCATTGTTTGTGTTTTTAATTTGCATCTCTTCTTCTAAAAAGTACTGATGAACTCAAAGTTGTTGCTTACAAGGAGGGAGGGAAATCCTAAAGTCCTAAAACCTCTCTTTGCATTCCACTGCTATATGACATGGAAGATGTCCACTGTGAAAGTATAATGCTTACCATGAAGGTTCAGCCATCTTTGTAGTCTTTGTGTAACTTTTCTTGCCTACTGTTGTAATAGGTAATGCCAAAGGAAATTTGATTCTTCTCCTAATGTTTTTCTCTCTTCTTGCCTTGTTTTAGGGTGTGTTGTTTGGATGATTGTTTCTATGTTTTGAGAGGAAAGGCATCCGTTTTTGGAACTAATAGAAAAAAGTGTAGGCCTGGCAACTTTGATAATATGCCTTTAAATCGATGCGATTTGGGAATAGGCATTATTTAGCTAGTAGAAACATTTCTTTGTGTTTAAATGTGTTTGAGTTGTTCTAATGTGTTTAAAAGATAGGCTGAAGTACTTTTCTTGCCTTACAAATACTAATCTATGTCTGCTTCACACATGTCACTCCTCTGGATGTCAGTGGGTGTTGCACATGCATATTAGAGGCAGTATACCAACCAAAATATATTATTTTAAAGAATGAGGAGTAGGCTAGTAGAATACAATATGTCATTGTGTTAGAGATCCCCAAACGATTAGCTGATTTGTAATGGTTGTTACGTATTCGTATATATAATAGTATATTATGGGGCCAGCGTAGTTAGGTGGAATGTTCTGTCTGTTGTTCTTTTCTTCCTGATGTTCTTTTCAGCTTGAATTTATTTATAATCTCACATCTTACAGAACAACTTTGTTGTTAAAATGTGTTTGATCTGTTTGCTTTAGTGTCTGTAGTTTTATTCTATGTCTCTACTGCTCTTTATTAGAAATATTTTTTTTAAGAGATGCTTAGTATTTTGTTTTGAAATGGAAATTTTACAATAGGATTAAAAATTAACCAAATGGATAAGGTAGGAGCCAATTCATGAACTACAAAACTTGGTTTTTTTAATCAATAAGAAATTAACAAGATGACCTGACTTACAATTTTCAAACACATGCTTGAATAAGTGCTCATATTCATTTAAATGTGGTTTGCCTCTAAGGAAAGCTTAATTGCCTTATGCATATATAGCAACGGAATGCTATTAATTTCTGTATGATTAAATACTATGTATTGGAATAGCTAATAATTATCCTGATCAATAAATGTTTTAGTTGCAATACATTTTACAATGATTGTAACATGGAATGAAATTTAGGAAAAAAGATGTTACTTCAGCAATTTGCTTGAACCAAAAGTACTTTTTGAATGTGGTCCTAGTGGCTGCAAAACAAATTGACTCATCAGAAGTCTGTATCAATTGAAGCAGTTCTCCAGATGTGTCTGCTTCACTCCCATCATTCAAACAAACAGAACAAAATGTATGTACAAGAAAAGAGCTACCAAGTTCAGGACATCTTCACAGTGTATCTGTGTGATTCCAGTATTGTCAGTATATACTTAGCACTGAATTCAGGTGCAAAAGTAACAATAATCAGGACAGAACACAAGCATAACTAAATAGTATGTACCACAAACAGCTATTATAATATTTTATATATTATATATAATATTGTAATATTTTTGTCCACTAGAACCACATTCAAGAAGTACTGTCAAAAGATAACATGGCTGGAAAATTTGTTAATTCATCTGATGTTTTTAATTCAGTGTTGATAAAATCTTTTGAATAACTCAGCTTTTATTGTAGTTCTTAGTCTTTCTTTTTAGCAAGCTTATTTTATGCATAGAAAATCTATAACTTAATGAAAACACGTAAGTTTTCTCTCATATTTTGTTGTCTTTCATGTATTTCAGTGCATATATTGGAACCTGGTGATCCTCCGTTACTACAGCAGCCTCTGCAAACGTCGAAGTCTGGTATTCAACAAATCATTGAGTGTTTTCGATCAGGTATGACTTGTCATATCATGCCATGTCAGGCAGATATAGCATATCTGACTTTTTAAAAACATGTCTGCCTTGTTTTAAGAGTTATATATGTTCAATATTATATATAAAAAAAATCTAACTTTCTACATAACTGCAAAAAACCCCACCATATATATATATATAAATATATATATATATGTTTTTGCTATTAAGTGCGGTTCCTTTTAAAAAGGGTTTCCATATAAAGTAGTGAAGTCACAGCTCCTGCTGTATAGTCATCTGTCTAAAACTTTTAAAAAATACTCTGTTTTGCTTTGTGTCGTACCTACTGCTACTATTAATAAGTTTATCCTAAAACTCTCAAAAGGATGAGAAAATTCAGTGTTTGCCTCAAACTCTTGCACAGGTAGCTGTACTACTGTATCATATTACTTGTAAGGTGTTACTTGCCTGTTTTCTGCAGTTGTGATACATGGCAATGAACCGAAGAATAACAGTTGAGTGTTTGGGTGAGCATGCCAAAGATGATAGGAAACACTGAGTGTTTTCTAACTGGTTCTGCACTTCTAATGTGGCAAAATAAACATTTTATTTTTACAACCTTTAATGGGAGAACACAGAAATTATTACTTTGTGTCTTTATGTGAATATATAGTCTAGATTTTTCCCTCATAGCACTGTTATACATAAGAAATACATGTTTATATATAAACATACATACATATATATATATATATGTGTGTGTGTGTGTATGTATGTATGTATGTGTTAGGATATGTGCCTGGGTTGGGTCTTGTAGAGTGGCACAATATTTAGTTTGTTCTCCACTTGTATTTGAACAGCTTAATACAAGAAGGAAAACTGGATGTGAGATCCATCATTAGTGATCTGTTTTACAAGAAGTGAGTGTTTGGATGAAATTGCCTAAGGGCTCAAATATGTGTGGCAGACTTCTTTCACTTGAAGTAGGTTAATGGAATCTCTGTTGGTAATAGCGTGAACTGGTTGCAAGTAATCTGTCTCCAGGCCATTTCCAGATTGTCCTGACTGTCCTGTGATAAATTGATAGCTTACTTTACCCTCCTCATTCATCTCAACTGTGCCACGGAAGTTGGACAGAAAGTGAAAGGACTTGGACAAAGATTTTACTAGTTACTTCTGAATAAGCAGTGTTTCATTATTGAAAGAAACTATTTTGATTCTTCTGGTAAACTTTTAAAGAAATAGAGATTAAAACCAGAGTATTCTTCATAATTTGAATTTATTAGCAAGTATTTACTAATATAAGTAACACTGTAGTACATTAATATTCTATAATATAGTAAGTAAACATGTAATACTGAATTCTGTAATTTTACTGTGGAATATAATGCTATTGTATGAGGAAACAGACTGCTGAATTTTTCTTTTTAAATATGCAATTGCTTGCCAAAAGTATAAACTTTAGTAATTCTTCCAGAGAAGTACATGTAGTAGCTGATGTCCTTTACCAGTTTCCTGTGACCATATTATTTTAGCTCTATCATTTACAAATATTAACAGGATTTGATGAAGTATCTCTTGCCACAAGTAGATATAGCTACAAAATAGAGACAGTTTTAGTAAGCTGGAGGCAGTATATGGTGGTATATGCAGTATATGCAGGAAAACTGACTGCACTTCGTGAAGTATAAGGAGATGCTTACTTTTTTTTCTCTGCCTGTTGTGTTCACAAAAGCAGTAGATGTTTTAAACGTCTTTTGCTTTCAGAGGTCTTCAAAGCTTTGCAGTTTAATTCATGAGGAGTAATTTTTTCCCCACTCTTACTTTTGACAATTTCATAGTTTGAAAAGGTTTGAAGCCAGAGGGACCACTACTATGTCTTCTGGTTTGATCTCCGATATGTCATAAGTCATTAAATCTCAACCAGTACTCTTAAATGTGTTTGTCTAATACAAATTACTGAGCTTAAGTCCTGAACTAAAAGGAGACTTAACTCCTGTATGCTGTCAACATAACAGCAGAGGGAATGAGATATCAATAGACTTGTGTTTCCCTGGAGTGGGAAAAGTAGAATTTGTGAAATAGACAATTATTTTTCTTTAGTTGGGGGAGAGCTTTGTAATTAAAAAAATGCATCAGCAGTGCTGGCCAAATTTTGATTCATCTTGTGTGCTGTCAGCAAATTTGAGGACCTTTTATTTGAACTGTGATTTGATAACTTACTGTCTACATAGGGCATTGTCAATTTTGCTAAGCTGCATTATTTTCTGTGGTTTTCTTTTATTCAGATCAAATACGGATTAGTAAGATATGGGTAAACAACTTAATGTAGGGGGAACTCTTTACCATTTTTAAATTTGGAAGTTTCACTAAATCTAAACATCAGTAATCAGTGTTGCCTGTAAAGTACAGGTCAGGTGAAAGTGAGGTTGGTAACATTTGAGGAAAAAGCAGCAGGAGGAGGAGGCAGGAGCCTAGGGCTTTGACACAGGGAAAGTGTGGGCAGTGGGAGAAACTGGAAGGAAGCCTGATAGTCAAATTTGGACCCTAGTTTTAAGTAACTGTAGAAGTAGGGAAAGGCACTATGCTTTGCTAAAACTCACTTACAAAAACTTTTAGAAGTATTATACTAAGAAATTAAAACTTGCTCTGGTAAGGACTATTTATATTGTAGAACTATTAGATACTGTGAAACCTATTAGTATTTGAAAAGGTTTGATCTCTGAAATAATTTTGTAATGCAACTCAGAGTTTGAACTTTAAAAGGAATTCCTATGTGGAGTGTAAGCATGATGCCAGAAAACTTGAACTTCTTACTCTGGTTCGACTTGGAAGACTATGCTGTTGATGCTATTTTTCTAATTCGGTTTTCTGCTTGTGATATTATTTGTTCTTGGCTCAGTTTTTTTACATTTCTACCTGTTTGACTAATTTTAACTTATTCCATTAGACAAAATAAAAACAAGGTAGAGAAATTCACTGATTTTGGTCAGCTAATGTTTCTTTCCAGTTAGGAGTAGGTCCATTATTTAGTAATCTTTTGCTAATAACAGTAGGCATTACATTCATAGAATAAGTGTGGTATAAAATGAAGGAATGGGTTTGAAATGTAGCTTAAACTCTGAATCCTTTAGTTGATTAAGCAAGACAGGAGCTGGAATACACAAACAATGCCAGATCAAACTGCATCTTACTTTTTTTTTTTAAAAATATACAATGTATTATCTTGAAAACCTGCAAGCTTTGTTGTATTACCTATTTTCTGACAGGAAAAACCTAATTTATTTGCATTTTGCTTTCGGTAGGCTGAAAATACGTTTCCAGTTCTGCTTTCTTAATAAGCACAATCATCTTGATCTCGATATGGATTTTGTAACATTAATTTTGACCCATTATTTATTCTCTGCAGATTTTATTGTATACTCTGTGTTTTTTTGCTTTACTTGGTCTACTTTTACATGAAATAGCTGTGTACATCTTGCTTTCGTAGCACTGTTGGAGGAGTTTTAAGAAAAAATGCTGCAGAATTATTTGAATGCATGCATGACTGTTTTCTATCAGGCAATTGTATTGCAGCAACCAGAAACTGTAGTATGAACTGCCATACTAATGTTAGCTGTTAGTTTTGACTATAAATCGTCCTTCATTCCCTGTTAACTGTAATGTGTATAATCATTTTGTTTATTTTTTTTCAGCATGGACTTGTTTTCATAGTGAAACTCAGAGTGTGTGTAGTAAACTTGCAGTACAATGGGGTAGAATTAATGCAAGATAAAACATTGTGTTAATGTCATGTTTTAAAATGTTTCTGCTTTCATGGAATGATGTGATCTAGCAGATGAACAGAAAACATACTTTCAGTATAACATCTCTTTTGTTACAGGAACTAAACAACTTAAACATATCTTGTTAAAAGATGTGGACACCATTTTTGAATGTAAATTGTGCCGGAGTCTCTTCAGAGGATTACCAAATTTAATTACTCATAAAAAGTTCTATTGTCCTCCAAGCCTCCAGATGGATGACAGTAAGTTTTGCTCAATGAAATACTTGATAGATTTATCTAAAAATGAGAAACTTACCTTTCTGTACCATTTAAGAAAAAAAAAAGAAAAAAAAAAAAAAACAGAAACAAGGTGCAAAAAAAAAGGCAGAATTAAATGTTGATGGTAATATATTTAGATCACATTTGTACCTATGAAGAAGGTGCAGCATGGACTTCAATATGGCAGAAGCAACCAGGACCTATATCAGTATCATAATTTGGTAGCTGGTCTACAGATTCAACCTTTTAATGAAGGGTGTTACTGGCAACACTTTCTATTGCTTCTGCCCCCTTTACTTTGTTTTATTTTGCCTCTCTATTATGAAAGATACTGAAAAGTATGCCAGAGAGCTCAGAAATTGACTCTGACAGAAAAGCTTGGATCTAACAAGGTTTTTTAGTTCTAGATCAGCATAGCTCTGCTGAACTCCAGCTGGATCCTGTAAAATCATTTTGATGAATCTGCATCACTGTCCTGTATTTGGAAAAGGCTGTGTATCATGGATGCAATCCTTGAGTCTTAAATCATTATGAAACACAGAGTAAAAGGTGGCCCTTTTCTGTTGGAGGTGGACCTTCAATAATACTGTCTCTCTTCCTCACCTTCGCACCTCATCTGACCCTGCCTTAAGATAGTCCTGGGCCCAGTACGTCATCCTGTCTAGTCTGTTTCCTTCTTTGTAGAATTTAGACTTTTTTTATTAGTAGTAAGAAATTTAGATTATGGGGAAAGTCTTTTAAAAATTACATTTTTATGGAAAATGACATGTATTAAAGTCTTATCGTTTCTAGTGATGACCTTTTGCTAATCTTTATGAAAGGCTGATTAATTTGGAAATGTGCCAACATTTGAAAATGTTTTGTGGAACATTCTGATTATCCTGATTCCTTCTTGATTAGATTACTATAGCTGCAATGAGGATTTTTTTCTTGAATAATGCCTTCTTGTGTCAGTATTTTAAAAGTTAGGAACCTGCAAGATTTACTTAGATGATTCTTTCCCAGCATTGTGTTAGCAAGTATTGTAAACTCCGAAGGCCAGCCCTCAGGAATCCCAGACCCTGGCAACAAGAGAGAAAATCTAGAGAAAGGAAGACTTCCCCTTGGTTGAGGAGAGATGGGTTAGAGATCTTTTAGGCACCTTGACACCCACAAATCCATGGGCCCTGATGGGATGCACCCACAAGTACTGAAGGAGCTGGTGGATGTTATTGCTAGGCTGCTGTCCATCATCTTTGAAAGATCATGGAGAACAGGAGAGGTACCTGAGGACTGGAAGAAAGCTAATGTCACTCGTCCCTTCAAAAAGGTCAAGAAGGAGGACCCAGGAAACTACAGGCCAGTCAGCCTCACCTCCATCCCTGGAAAGGTGATGGAACAGCTCATCCTGGATATTATCTCAAAGTGTATGGAGAAAAAGGAGGTGGTCAGGAGTAGTCAGCATGGATTCACCAAGGGGAAATCACACTTAACCGATCTGATAGCCTTCTATGATGGAATGACTGGCTGGATAGATGAGGGGAGAGCAGTGGACGTTGTGTACCTTGACTTCAGCAAGGCTTTTGACACTGTCTCCCATAACAGCCTCCTAGACAAGCTCAGGAAGTGTGGGTTAGATGAGTGGACAGTGAGGTGGACTGAGAACTGGCTGAAAGGCAGAGCTCTGAGGGTTGTCATCAGTGGTGTGAAGTCTAGTTGGAGGCCTGTAGCTACTGGTGTCTCCCAGGACTCAGTATTGGGTCCAGTCTTGTTCAACTTTTTCATCAGTGACCTGGATGAGGGGACAGAGTGCCTCCTCAGCAAGTTTGCTGATGATCCCAAGCTGGGAGGAGTGGTTGACACACCAGAGGGCTGTGCTGCCATTCAGAGAGACCTGGACAGGCTGGAGAATTAGGTGGAGAGGAACCTCCTGAGGTTCCACAAGGGCAAGTGCAGAGTCCTGCAGCCGGGGAGAAATCACCCTAGGCACCAGTACAAGCTGGGGGCTGACGTTGTGGAGAGCAGCTCTGCAGAGTAGGGCCTGGGAGTGCTGGTGGATGACAAGTTGACCATGAGCCAGCAATGTGCCCTTGTGGCCAAGAAGGCCAATGGTCTCCTGGGGTGCATTGAGAAGAGTATTGCCAGCAGGTGGAGGGAGGTGATCCTGCCGCTCTACTCAGCCCTGGGGAGGCCTCATCTTGAGTACTGTGTCCAGTTCTGGGCTCACCAGGACAAGAGAAACCTGGAGCTCTTGGAGAGAGTCTAGCGTAGGGCTATGAAGTTACTAGAGCATCTCTCTTAGGAGGAAAGACTGCAAGAGCTGGGCCTCTTCAGCCTGGGGAAGAGAAAACTGAGAGGGGATCTTATCAATATCTACAAATATCTGAAGGGAGGTTGTCAACAGGATGGGCCCAGACTTTTTTCAGTAGTGCCCAGTGACAGGATGAGAAGCAACATGCACAAACTGGAGCAAAGGAAGTTCCACGTGAACATGAGGAAAATATTTACTGTGAGAGTGACAGAGCAGTGGAGCAGGTTGCCCAGAGAGTTTGTGGAGTTTCTTTCTCTGGCGATATGCAAGAGCTGCCTGGACACGATCCTGTGCAATGTGCTCTAGGGAGGGGATTGCTTGAGGAGGGGGATTGGACTAGATGATCTCCAGAGGTCCCATCAACCATTCAGTGGTCCTGTAAAGAGGAGCAAAAAGTGAAAAGACTAGTAGTAGCTCCTCCCTTAGATTAGTATGCTTGGCTAGTTATACAATCAGAGCTTCTCTGTTGAAAGACATGAGGTATATTCTTAAAGCAAGATTGAAAGTGTATCTGATTTAGATGTATGTATTTTAAAGCAAAATAAAACTACTCTGAATATTCAAAGATCTCCAGTCCAGCTCCTGGTATTGTAGCCATCATTTAATTGGTTAGTTAGCTTTTGCATTTTATTTTTGATTAGGAAGGGTACAAATGAAGAGAATTACACTGGATGCTCTCAATAAAACTATATGAAGACTAGTTTTATGTAATTTTGAGTATGAAAATTGTGGAATAAAATGTAATTTTTTTTCAATGAAAAAAAGTTAAAAGATAGTAAACACAAGGTAGGAATAAAAGTTCTGCAATCCCCATGGTTAAAAATTATTATTTCCTGAGGATCTGTTTTTGTTTTCTACACATCTACAGATGTTTTCTACGTAGTGTAGTCATTTCATGGTCTGAAAAGGTGGTATAAAATGGGAGGAAGCACTCAGTAAAAAAAATACAGATAAATCCGTTCTATCAGTGTCTTACAGACATATCGATAATCCCATTTGAAGTTGACCGCAAAAAGTGTTAATCATCCAGTGTCAAAAAATTGATCTGAGCAACAAAACAACCTTTTTCTTTTACCTACACACTTTGTCATGTACATGTTAGGGATGTGGAAGAAACAATCCTAAGTTAGTATGGGCTTTTAGTTAGCCAGGAATTAAATCGTCAAATCATTGTGAATAAGTTTGAACAGGACCACCTCAGTGCCTTTCCATGTCACTGTACTGCACTCTGTTGTGCCAGTGCACATGCTTAGGGTACTGTGCTGGAAACTGGATCACTGAACAAATTTAGAATTTAAAAACTGAGAGGCCATTACTGAGGATTGTAAAACTATGTGAATGGCATGAAGGGAAATGGGAGCAATCATTTTTTTGTATTTTATAGTGCAAAAGCACTGGGGTATTCAATAAAATTACCAGACAGCAGGCACTATGAAAGTACTTTTGACAAAAGCAGATACACATAACATCATTGTGATAGCCAAGAATATAAAGGAATTCAAAAAGCTTTGTGAAGAATAGGTCTATTAAAATAGTATTTTACAGGCAAACTTTAGCTTGGGAAGCCCCAACCAAGATTTTGGGGGCTCAGGCAAGCAAGAAGGGCTACTACTCCTTTCTTTTTTTTTTCTTTTTTTTTTTAATCTGCTCCAAGTCATTATCAGAATAGAACACGGAATGAACCATTGGTGAAGTCTAGTGAACTTATTCTTTCTTAAAATAACTACTTTTACTCAGTTTTCATTGTTTTGAAAAATTGCTACAATTTTTTAGGATAATACAGATTTTTTTTTCTGTCCTTATTATCTTACTGGTACAGTAAGATAATACAGTAATACAGTAAGTATTATCTTACTGGTACAGTAAGATAATAGTACTGTACCAGTACTGATTTTTACTAAAAGCTTTCCTTCTCCAGAAGTTGATTGTTCTTTCATCTCCTTGTATCTTCGTGCAGTATTTAGGTTAAATGGATCTTGCAGTCTTCCTTAAAGATCAGTTACTTCAGCATAGACAAAGAATGTATTTCCAGAAATAGATTCCTTTATTGAGAATGCCTGTCTCCAGTAGTAGGAAGTTCAGTTTTTAATGATACTTAAGGCTTAGCTGCACACCTAAAGAACAAGCTCAGTTTTATGTCCTTATTTCTGCAGTTGGTATAGGTTTTTAGAGAACAGTTTAATTAGAGGCAAACCAAGTTTTGCTTTAGGTGACTTTGACATGAGAATACTACAAGGATGTATTTCTTCAGTTGGCTGTTAATAAAAAGGATACTTATACTGATGTTTTATTCTGATGTGAGAAAAATTGTTTCACTGGTTAAAGCAAATCCAGTTTGAATTAGTGGCTCTGCTGCTAGATTAAGCAATACTTCTTCAACCTGTAACTAGAAAAATAGTAAAAATGAATGATTTCTGCAAATATGGTGGTTAAATTGACAGTGAAAAGACACTTTGAAACCTGAAAAATTAAAATAATTTGAAACTACAAGTTCATTTTTTAAATACTTTTTTTCTTTTTTCCCCAGACCTCAATGATATGAATGATAAACAAAGCCAAGCCATAAATGATCTCCTGGAAGCAATCTATCCGAGAGTAGACAAGCAAGAATATATAATTAAATTAGAACCTATAGAAACTAATCAAAATGCTGTATTTCAGTATGTATCAAGGACTGATAGCCCAGATGAGAACACAGAAATTAGTAGTACTGATCAAGCTCCAGTACAGGTTCAGGAACCCAGCACTGAGCAACCCAAGACTGTTTCGGCTCCAGCTTCAAGTCCAGTTGGGGAAACTTCGGAATTACCTCCTGCTGATCCTGTTACAAACAAGGTAATACCTACTTCTGAAGAACAGCCTCCAGCAGTAAATCCTGAGTTGGACTCTTCAGATAATTCTGATTTTGGCCACCAGTTGATTTGTTGCCTTTGTAGGAAAGAATTTCATTCCAGACGCAGTGTACGCCGGCACATTAGAAAAGTACACAAAAAAAAGATGGAAGAACTAAAGAAGTACATAGAAACAAAAAAGAAACCAAATCAGTGCTCAACGAGAGGAAGAAATAAGAATGTTCTTGTAACATTAGGTAGAAGTTGTCCTGTGTGTTACAAATCATTTGCTACAAAAGCCAACGTAAGGAGGCATTTTGATGAAGTTCATAGAGGATTAAGAAGGGATTCCATTACTCCTGATATAGCTACAAAGCCGGGGCAACCTTTGTTCTTGGATACAGTTTCTGCTAAAAAATCTTTTAAGACCCGAAAACAAAAGTCGTCTTCAAAGGCTGAATACAATTTAACTGCATGCAAATGCCTTCTGTGCAAGAGAAAATATAGTTCACAAATAATGCTTAAAAGGCACATGCAAATTGTTCACAAGATAACTCTTTCTGGAAAGAACTCTAAAAGAGAGAAAGGACCTAACAATACTGCCAATGGCACAGAAATAAAAGTAAAAGTTGAACCAGCAGACTGTGTAGAACCTTCACCCCCTTCCATTGCCCTTTCTCCTCAGAATGAATTAAAGGGAACAAATCATTCAAATGAAAAAAAGAGCACTCCGTCAGCACAGAAAAATAAAGTTAAACAGGACCCTGAAAACTCTAAGTCGACCACTAAATCAACCTCTAAATCAACCTCTAAATCAACCTCTAAATCAACCAATGCATCTGCTGCAGGTGGCCAGCAAAAAACCAGGAAGCCAAAACTTTCAGCTGGCTTTGACTTCAAGCAGCTTTACTGTAAACTCTGTAAACGCCAATTTACTTCTAAACAGAACTTGACAAAACACATTGAATTGCACACAGATGGAAATAACATTTATGTTAAATACTACAGGTGTCCACTCTGCTCGTATGAAACACGCCGCAAGCGTGATGTGATAAGGCATATAACTGTAGTTCATAAAAAGTCACCACGCTACCTTGGGAAAATAACTGCAAGTTTAGAAATTAGAGCAATAAAAAAGCCAATTGATCTTGTTCTAAATAAGGTGACAAAAAGAGGCCCTCAGAGGGATGAAACAAAACAGATTGGTTCAAAACAGGATGTCACCTCTAATTCGCCCAATAAAAAGTATGAAGGAGCTGATGTTGGCATTGAAGTAAAAGTAACAAAAAACTTTTCTCTTCACCGATGCAATAAGTGTGGGAAAGCATTTGCCAGAAAGACTTTTCTAGAACATCATAAGAAAACCCACAAGGCAAATGTATCTCATTCACCTGAAGAAAATAAAACCAAAGGCAGAAGTACAAGATCTAAAGCTGTTGTCTGGTGAGGAAATAATAGTGTTTTGTCTTTTTTTTTTTTTTTTTTTTTTTTTTTTTTTTTTTGAGAAAAACAAACATTGCCTTTCATGTACTATTGTTGATTTATTGCTGAAAACATACTTTTCCATAGATTTAATGGTTAAGCAACTTAAGTAATAAGGTAGATGTCAAGTTTATTTCTTAAATTTTAGTGTTTTGGAAAGGAGTTATTTTCTAAATTTGCCTTTGTAGGAAGTTGAAATAGAATATAGTTAAACTGTCCCAGGTAAACTCTTTTTAAATTGATTTAAGGCATCTATTGTAATCAAGCTAATACAATACATTCCTAAAATAGTAAAATTAACAGAGCTTTTATCTGATTAGAGCACTCCTAATGAACATCTTCTCTGTAACCTCATTGCAGAATTTCTAAAGGTACTTTGGTAAAAGTGACTGCAAAAAAACTCTATGAACATACTGGAATTACTACTTTTTTTTTTTTTTTTTTTTGGTTAATCCTAATATGTGCATATGTCCTGTTAACAAAAGGGCATAGAATGGATTAATGGATTAGATCAGCTGGAGTTAGGTGCCTTTGAACATTTTTAAATACATTAAATTTAGGGCTTGATTCTTTTAGTGTTTATATATATATATATATATATATAAACACAAGTTCTGATCATGTGCTTCTTAAAGTATTTGAATCTCATCAAGAATTTTTGTGTTAAAGCTAAATATACATAAAAGTTTGGCTGAGAACTTTCTAAATTTCTACTATACGGTATTCTGGGATTTTTTTTTACAGATGGATGAATTGTATTTATAGTGACTGTTTTCCATACTCTTTGTGTTAAAAGATAGTCTATTTTTTTTACAAGAACCTTTTAAAAAAGGAAAGTAAATAGTTATTTTGTTTTTCAATATGACTGACTGCTCCCTTAAAAACTGGGGATTGTACAAAAATTTATAATGGAGAAATTAGTGATACTGATAAGAATTTTTACCATTCTTATTCAGAAATATCCTTATAACATAGTTGGTGAAAAGAAAACCAAGCATATGTGCCTTGTTCTATAGTTCAACTCTGAAGCGTTGTCTTCCAGAATATAATTTGGTTTGGGTTCAGCTTTTGTAGTGAATTAACACCTACATATGTTAAAATGGAATCTGATACTTTAGTGGTTTGGTAGTAAGTCTTGACTGAAGGGATGGAACTTCAAAAATGAGATGAGCTGGACCCTGACTTACGCTGAATTTAAGAGGAAAAGTTAGTTTTGTATTTCGATCATGAATTAAAAGTTAACCTCACATATAAGTTATTTATGTTGTGTAACTTAAAGCAGAATTAGATTGGTAAACTCAGAGTATTAATTTATTCCCGTTTTTCCTCAGATAGGTTCAAGTGATGTTCGGAAAGTTTGGAGTTCATTTGAGTGAAAAGACTTTAATTTGGTGTTGGAACCACTAATGTCTTGATAATGGTACTGTAAGGAGGAAATATTTTCATAAACTGTTGTTTTCTTCCTAAATTAATTACCATTCTGACTGCTTGTTGTAGGACAATGCCTCCTCCCCAAACACTTTGAAGTAGTTGAATTGAATTCACCTGTGCTTCTAGCTTAGCAGTTAACTATACTTGTCTCTATGCAGTTGAGGTTTGACACAGTATACAGTGAACTTTCTGAACTTAAAAAAACAAAACAAAAACCAGCAGAGGCAACTTAACAAACAGCAGCTTTGGAAGAAGGCTTTTATTTCTTATTTAGGAAATCATCTTCAGAGAACTCATCTTGCATACTGACCCACCATAATACTGCTAACTGATCAACAGCTCTAACTTTTTTGTGATATCCTACTTTGGCAAATGTTGTGTTATGTACTATTTTAAATATATTACAAATGAATGTATAAGAGCAAACAATGTAGTGTATATTGGCTGAATTGTACTAATTATTAATATTTGCCATACTGCCTATTTGTTCATACTGACTAATTTCCCAGTTTTGAGGCATTCTGAATTTCACTGTACTGAAGTTGATTCAAAGATTTCCATTTTTGTTTCCATATGTGGTTCATAGGACAACTTTGTAAACATTCAGAAAGTTTACAAGAATATCCACATTCCTCTATTCTTTATTTTTTTTTTTTAAATGTATACACAAGCACTTTAATGATAGTTGCAGTTTATTTTTTCAGTTTATTTTTTGAAAGATCAACACACTAATGTTAATATGAAGGTAGTGAATATTTGCTGATGTATTATAGACAGACAATCTGTGCACAACCACTTATAATGTTAGCTTATTTCATTAAATATTAATAAAAAGGGAGGCTAGTCTGGGAGAAACTCAAAATATTTTTTCTCTCAAGATCATAAATGACCACTGTAGGTAGCACTTGGGTTTGTGTAACTTGGAGAATGTTTTAGATCCCTTTTTCTTTTAATCAGGATTCTAGTAAAACAGTTGCATGCCTACCATTATGAAATTCTTGGCAGGTTTCATGCATCACTGGTTTGGGGGGTTGTTTTTTTTTGTTTTTGTTTTTTGTTTTTTTTTTTTTAACTTTTTAGAAAATATTTTGTTTAGTGATTTGTGTCAAATTGCTACAATTTGAAAAGTACTGTACATCAAAAGAAATACCATGTTTTTTTATATAGGTTCACTCCCTTACTTAGGGAGGTGCCTCGTGTTCATATATACTTTTGTATAAAATATATCTAAAAATGTTGATCACAAGATCAGGAGTAAAAATACTTTTATGGATAGAGAAGTACTTGGCCCTGTTAGTGCATTGCACTAAAAATACTGTGAATGGGAACTGGACTGTAACTTGCTCAAAATGTTTTATACTGAATGTACATGCTTTTGTTTGGATAAATGTACCGTATTTGGTGGAAAATAAAGCAGACTGGAAATTACTTCTAAGTGTGCTTAAACAAAAAGATACAGTGTTTATAAATCTGGAATGCCTGTCAGTTCACAATCAGCAACTACCCTGTTTGCAGTTCTATAAAATTTTATTTCTTGATCATTGAAACTAGTTGCTTGTAATATTCTGTTGTAATAAATGTTTTTTTGTTATGAAGAGTTTGACACTTGTGGAGTGAACACTTCTCCACATTGATGGTTGACCCTTGCAATACTTTTAAGAAATCCATGTTGATACTGACTTTCTGTCACTTGTAAAGGTGTATTTCTCTAAACTAAGTAAAGATTGCTTTTAAGGTCTTTTTAAAAACAAAATTGAATATTAGGATTGAAATAGATTTTTTAAAAAATTAAAAAAAATAGATTACTTAGTTTTGCATTGCAAGTTGTGATGGTAGCCTTCTAAAGTTACTTCTTTATGTAGCTATAATGTAAGAAAAGAGCTGCCATAATCATTGTTTATTCTTTACTAAAGAAAGAAGGAAATCAAGTTATTTATGTAAGTGCAATTTAAGTCATGTTCCTGAATGGCTGCGGATTAAAATTAGGATATTAAAATGCAGGAGTAGTGGTGGAGTAACTGTTGGTGTGTCAACTAATTCTTATGGTTTCTGCTGTCTATTCTGGCTAAGCATGCAGTTTGCATCTGAAACACTTGAATTGAAGGTGAAATTACTCCTGTTTCCAAGGTAAGCTTTCTGCTAAAGGATCTCCAGTTTTGCATCCATATAGGTAAGCAGAGTTGCAAAGTTTTTTTGTTCCACCTAAGGAGTGTACTTGGGTAGCGTATTTCTGCTTAAGAATGTGGCATAATAATTAGCAGTTGCCACGTTGTTTTTTGTTATAATCTTTCATGAGGTGAAATCTGTTGGGGAGTTCTTTTGAGGCACAAGTCTCCCTTCTGACTTGTGAAACGGCTTTGCTTTCTCCTTTTCCAATAAAGAAAATAAACATGTTTGTGTAAAATGTATGAAAGGCTTGTTCCACTTGCTGTTTTTTTTAATTACTATTTTTTCCATGCAGCTGTTCTTGAATGGGAGGAAAGGAAAATCTGAGAGGAGGAGAAAGGTTGCTAATTACTGCTTTTATTCATATAATAAGTGTTTTTTCATGCATCCTGAAAAAAATTGTAATAAAGCTTTGAATATAATCACGATCCATATGGGCACTTACTTACGGGCGCTATTCATGGAGGTGAATCTTAACATGTATGGATGCGACATTTTGATGAAGGTGCAGTTTTGCATAGGTCTGGTGATTGGCAAAAGCATATTGGTTTAGCTGCATTTGCTTGGAATAACCAAAGAAGTTTAGAATCTTTGGTAGGCCTTCAGAATTAAAGTTGAAGCTTGTTGAAGAGATTTTTATTCAGAATGGATCTGACATACCTGATGGAAAAAATTGAAGATAGTCTAAGCAATCTGTATTTAATTCTGTCTTGTAATGAAAAGAATATTTTTTGAAAATTACACTTCCTAATGCAAAGGCTTTGAGAGGCTAGCTTTAATTTTAACTTGATAAAAAATGTACAACTTAATACATATTGCTGCCTGTAATAGCTAGGTAGCTTCAGCAGCAGGGCAAGCTTCTGCATATATAAATTATTCTTGATAAGAAAATTGTTTTTAGGAAAATTTGAAATTATATGGAACTGTGAAATTTTTCATTATCTTATTAAAAATCAGTGGTTTTGATGGGATTTTATTTTGATTTCTAACAGTATTTTGGATTTCATTTGGATTTATAATGCTACTTTTTGTTAGCTTATCATATTCTTTTCTATCAATGAAAAGCTAGTGATAGACTTAACAGAAAAAGGTATAGCTCTGGGCAGAAACTTGCTCTCTACACTGAAGAATCAATCAAATGCAAACAAATAATCCAGTACTGTTTTCATTTGTGGTCTTACACATGTATGGCTTACTCTTTCCTGCTACCCTGATTTGTTTCCAGTGATCTAAAATGCCACTATTGTGAATGTTCAAACCATTCAGGAATGAATTACGTATTACTGGCTACACCTATTTTGTTTGTTAGTTTATACAGCCTTCAGAATTATCTGATGATACTGTCCTTTTATTACAAATTATGCTTCAGGATTTAAATACGAACTAATAATATGATATGAATGATATTTTTTGTTTTGATGTTAGAAATCAGCAGTGTAACTTGTTTCTGTGTTTTCTGATATGGTTATAGGCGCACAGATAGTCACCTTCTGTTTCAGTCGACCAGGAGAATAGTTGTCCTGGAAGCAGGCTTGGAGAGTGACGATCATTGAAGAAAGGGAAAGTCAGTTAGCAGGATTATGGGGAAGGGCTAATTTCTGTTTATTTTGTGCTAGTTGGTAGGGCAATAGATAAGGGATCTCAGATATTGATAGAAAACCAATGCTGTTTGTACCAATAGTAGACTATTTCGAGCAGGATTGTTGGCTGGGTGTAAAGAACCTCTACTAATCTTGAAAAAGGGAGTAGAAGGGAAGTGAATTGTATGAAATAATTTTGAATCCTTTTTTGTAGAGAACTCTTGAGAGCTTGAATCACAGTATTTTTGGTTGCAGTCTCGTAGACACAAAATAGAATGTACTTGAGAAGTTAGTTACAATAGTTACAGTTCTGTGATCCCTTCAGGGATTGGCAAAATGATGGTAATCTCAATAAAAATGTTGTAAACTTGGAACGGTATCTCAAATGAGGAAAGAAAATCATTGACTTTGGAAGATTTATTGGGAAGTGAAGATAGCCTCGGCCTGTGATCTATGCTTAATATATAGACCAAATATATTTTTCATTACAAGAGGTTAAACTACTAACTCTATTTCATCATACTGCCTGGAGCAATGCTGACTTGGTGGCTATGAAGTCCAGATGACTGAAGAGGATATGCAATGTTGTATACTGCTATAAACCTATTATACAGAAGTGCATTTGATAGTATTTTTTACCTCACACTTGTAGGTAAGATTGAGGTTCTCTCTGTTATGATCCATTGCACTAAATCTATTAGCATGATAGCACCGGAAATGCTGGTGATTTTTTGTGGTGGTGATGGTGGTCGTTGTTTTCCTGCTATTTCAGTCTAAGGCAATTCATGTTTTCATGGTCTGTCCTCAGTACTTTGGAAAGTAATAACTAATTCAGTTCTAATGGCCAAATTGTTTTTTTTTTTTTTCCCCAAATTGCTTGTGTCCTTTGACCCTGGGAGCCAGCTTTCCAGCTTTCTTATTAGGGCAAAAAGAATCTGCTTTGCTGATCTTATTACAGTTGTTAATGTTCCTAGAAAGAGTTCTTTGAGCTCTGATACAGAATGCAGATTAAAAAGTATGTTCAGGTTTGTAGGATATCTTGTGAATGTGTGTGCTTAATTTTTTTTCCTCCCGTGTTTAAATGTTTTATTCTCCAGGATGCTTGAGTTATACAATTATCTATGGTTCATAACTTTTCTGCAGCAAACAAACAGATGAAGTAGACAGCCAGAGCACTGGCTCAAAGTGTCTTGTGGCAAGGCAGGTCAGGTGCAGCCTAGACATAAAATAGATGTGATCATGCAGAAAGTAAAAATCCATTTCCTTCATTGCAGTATGCCTAAGTCCAAAGGGTTCCATCTGTCACTTTATTTTTGAAGAAACATAACTAGCCAAGAATGAATGAGCCTAAAATGGATACATTCCCTCATTTAAATGTGTAAAGCTGTATTTTTCACCATGAATACATTCATGATAGTGACAAATAATTGAAGATCAGAATTCCACTTATAAATAAAAGTGGAAGCAGCTTTCCAAACTCATTGAGAGATTTCCCTGAACACTGTCAAACTGGTTATAGATTAGGTGGTGTTTAGGTTAATAGGGATTAAGATCAGGAATTTGTGCTGGGTTTAGAGAACTTACTCCTGTCAGCATAAATGAGGATAACATGGTGCACACCTGTTTTGACCTTGCTAAGAACTGAACAGACTGTGGATGACTTTTTTTCTTCTGTGTTAAATCTCAGTGGGTAAATATGGACCCACGCTCCTCAAGGAACTCTTGAATATGGTCGAGTCCATTGTGCCATTTCATCATTTATTCTGTGTATCCATGCTGCTTGGGAATGGAGTTGGTAAGGATGCACATGAGGCAAGCTTTTTGGTATGAGCCCACATAATTGTGCATGTGTGATCACACAGGGTAAGTTAGCACTTCAACATAAAAATGAGGAAGTTGAGGGAATATTGGGTTACTTGGGAAGAATTTAGGCAATAAGGCTGAGGTATATGCATTCATCTTTAATTGATGGGATTGTGAGGTAGCTAGAGTCTTAAGGTAAAAATGTCCCACCTCTTTTTCTAAATGGCTACATCAGTGGCCTTCCAGCTTCTAAAAATACACATCTTATTAGAACGCAAAATATTAAACTAGAAGAATATTGTTTTATATCAGAACACAGTCTGCTAGATTAAAAAAAAGAAGAAAAATGATTCTTCTGTCCTCTGTGCTTGCAGACATGTTCTTTTTAGTACTCGCTAATTTTCAGTGTCTTTCTGGATATCAGCAACTGCCTGCTGTCTCCCATGGGGTTTCTCAGGGATTCCTGTTCACCATAACTTTTTGATCATCAATTTGCTGCAAGTCCCTTTCTCCTCTTAAAGTCCACTAGCATTATTGTAGGCTCCTGTCTGTCCAGCACCTGGACACCTTTCTCTGCTGATCATGCTCAGTTATTCTCAGGGAAGTAGCAGCCACCTCTTCCTTGGCTCTACTTGGCACTTGGTTCATGGTAACAGCAGCAACTGTCTTATGGTAACACAGTGTCTCTAATGAGCTTGAGGATTCTCCCCCCTCGCCTGAAGCGGCCTATGGTATTATCTGTGTCCTCACTGCTGAGAGATTGAGCTATCCTGTAAAAACCATCTGGAGACTGATGGCGATGTTGAAGCTTGCATACGAATGAAGCATCTTCTATGACTGTACTGGCTACCCTCTTCTCTCCTTTTGACGGCAGAGCTATTACCACTACTTCTAAATCTATTGCACTTACAAATGTCCTTCTAAGGAAGTCACCTGATTCCTTATAATGTATTGGCACCACTATCATACGGTAGGCATACACCTTCTCTGGTCCCATCATTTACATAGGAACAGTGCTTAGGTGGGCCCTTCTGACTCAAGTCTCCAAGAATCTAATATGCTCATTGAAAGATCTGTGTTTGGGGGCTTCTTAGGGACATTGTAAAGTTTTTTTTTTTTTTTTTTTTTTTTTTTTTAAGTATATTTTCCTAATAGGGAAAACTACCTAACACTAAGTATCATTCTGAGTCCTACAGAGGTGATAGGTCCATTTTGTGTGTATTGTGCTAATGATGTGAGAACACTGAATGTCTTGGTAGATGCAAAAATGGCTCTTTTTAATATGGTGTTTTGGATAGAGTGTTGTTCCTAGAAGCTGAAACCAACTGCTTGGTATTATGGAGTCTTACAGGTGCAAATGTTTACAACTGATTTAGAAAGCAAGCAGGCAACATGCTTGGAACTACTAACAAATTAGATTTGAAAACTATCACACTTAAAAGGTATGGTGAGCTAAATTTTAAAATTTCAGACGCTCAGTCTGGGATTGCATTTGTGCAAGCTATAGCTTTTGCAATTTAACAGCACATAAACATCTTGTAACTTGTTCTTAATCTGGCCATTACTATTCTGGCTAAATAGTTACTATTTCATGATTCAAACTTTAAAGCTTATCTGCTAATCTGTTTTCAAAGTTTTGCTTTCAGTAAGATGTCTTATGGTTTATACTCATCTTCTCAAGATGCAGTAGTAAGTTTGTTTTCCTTACCCTGTCTTTCTGTAAATGTTAGCGTAAGGCACCTTACTCTGCAGCAATGCAGAATCAGGTACTGAGTTATGCTTTGAGTGATACTTCCTTTTTAGAAGAAATTTTATCTTGGAAAAACATGTACTGAAAAGCAGAGAAAGTACCTTTGAAACTCTGAGAATGCATGCACAGCGATGCACTTAATCCCTGTGGTAGGAAATGGCAAGAAAAGAAAGAGCTATTAACATTCTTGACTTCAAAAACAGACTAATTGTCATTTATCCTGGAGTGCAAAACAATAAATGTGGGATTTTAGAGCTAATTTTATAATCTCCATAGTCTTGTTTCTAATGCTCAGAACAGTGTAACGCTCTACTAGTGTAGTAAAGAGTGGAAAAAATGTGAAGGTATTTTTTAACCAAGTATGGGCAAGGCTTAATATGTGAGTAGGATCTATTAACTGAAAGGACAAAAGGATAGAGCTAATCCTTTTGCTACGACAGCTACAGTAGGACAGCTTCAGGACAATTCATCCATTCTTTAATAAAAGAGCTCTTCCCTTGTGGAAGGTGCTGCCTGTGATTTGTCTTGTTTCAGGAAGTAGTGAGACTATCATGTTCTTAGCTGTGTAGTTTCTGTAGTTTTTAGTATTTCACTGTTTGGCTCTGGTCGACTTACACTGTATTATTATTTAGCTGCTTGTTATTTCTATTTTAGATGCTTTAAACACTCTGACTCCATTTATTGGAAGTAGCAAGTTTTTTTCTTTGACCTGCTCTAGTTAGAGGTGAGAGTGAAATTATGTATATAACATGCTGCAAACTAAAATTCTTGTCTACATGCTTGTTTTGAAACCACTTGGCATTTCATAGTGATGGGTCAGTGATTTGTTTCTGAAGAGAGAGGTGATACAAACACCACTGACTGGGAGTTTAAAATTTGGTAATGAAGTGACCTAGAAAATGATTTTGGAAAAGCCAAGGCCAGAGCAGTGAGAGACCCAGGAAGGAACAGTGTGGAGCTTCTTATACTTAGGCCTTTAAAGATAGGTTAGAGAAACAGTTAACAGGAATCATATGTCTCTCCTTGCATTAGGACAGGTAAATGGCTTGAGATCATCAGGCCTTGATCAACCTTATTTTTTCAACTATTTCTGTATATCTGAATCAGAAGTGAAGTGCTTATTCTCCCCCCCCTTTTTTCTTTCTTTCTTTTTTTTTTTTTTTTTTTTTTTTTTTTTTCCCTTTTTCCTTCCAGGAGAGGTTTGGTGCACTTGGATTGTTCTCTCCATAGTCATTAAGTTGTTATTTTGAAACAATAAATGCTGGCATATACCTGAATTCAAACTTTAAGAAACCCTGGTTTCTGCTGCTGTGGATGGCCGTGCTACCTGAGAATCTGCACTGTCTTTTTATCTTTGGAGGGAAAAAAAAATTAAGTATCACAGAATGAGTATCCTGTGCTTATACATTCTTAAACATTTACTTTAGCCCAACTGTGCAAGTCTCATGAATGGACTTAAGGCCAGTGTGTTTGACTGGAAAACTGCTTTATACAAAGCACATATGAGAGGAACAGGGAAGTTCCTACCCTGAGGAGTTCACAATCTTAAAACTGTCGTTTTCATCTTCACTTTGTGTAGTGGAATTTTGGGCTGATAGACGGTCAGGTATAAAGGGCAATGGACTTTGGGCGAGTTTTGCCTGTGGACAGGAAGCAAATGTGAGCTCCAGTTATTGTTAAGCTATGTATATCTGCTCTCATACAATGTCCCATTGCAAGGGAGAGGTCAGAAAAAGAACAGGAGGAATCTGAAGGAACCTGACTTTTCAAGTGGACTTGTTCTGACAGGTGGACAAGTTTCCAAGACTGGAGACAAAGAGCAGCAGAAAATCAAAATGTGATGAGATGTGTTGAGGGCGGTAGGATGCACAGGAAACAACAGAGCAGCTCAGAGGACGCGACTGAGGGTTACGGCTTTTCAGGCACGGCAGCCAGGTTCAGGGTTGTGGTGGCTCAAGACAAGGGAATTAGAATTTGGGCAGGCAGCCAGAGCAGGGGTAATCCAGTGAAATGTGGGGCTCTCCTTAGGAAGTCCACACACTTTATAGTCCTTTTTTAGATAGAAAAAGGCAACCTCAGCTGTAGGCTTGAGCAGTCTAAGCTCCTACTAGCCTGACTTTCAGCAGCTTGAATGAAAATCGTTGTTTCAGTTTGTATCAAAACACCCCCCCACACACACACACACACCCTCCGTAAAAGGCATTTCTAATGTTCATTTTAATTTAACCTATTATCTGAGTGACTTGGTGTTCTTAAGGGCTAAATGGCAGCAGCCTTTTACTAGGATGATGCTTCCTTAGTTATCCGCAAGATGGCAGCACATAGTTTGCTATCAGGAGAGAAAAGCTCTCAAGAATTTTGGAGATGGCAAATCTGTAATTTTAACGTAGCTCATTTCTCTACGCATGTCCTTCGGGGAAATAAGACCAACATTGCATAAGAGAAGACAGCTTACTGTGGAAAGGTCATCCCTGGTCAAGTCTGTGACTTATTCCGTTGTCATTCATGTGCTTTCATAAACAATTTCTGGGTTGTGACATTTGAAATTCCTGAAGTGATATCTGTATGGACAAACAAGTTTGAAAGTTGGGACAAGGTTTGGTCACATTTATGTGATTTTTGTCCCCAGGATTTAGAGATATCTGAGGACAGTATGTTGTTAGTGTTAGGTGTCACCTCTTGGGATGCCTACCTGTAATCAGCACATCAAAACCCTGTGCAGCGTTTAAGCTTTAAGCGTTTAAGTTGTTATTTAATCCCTTACTGAATATTGACAGGGGAATTGTGCTTTATCAATGTCTGTTGCCTCCTCCAAGCTTCACTTAACTTATCTCTGCATTTAAAAACCAAAATACTGACAGCAAAATTACCTCCATCTTTCAAAATGCAGAAGCTTTATCTTGGGCATGGATGAAGAGATACCTTAAATAGAAATTTCTGTGTTGCTATCCTATTTAGCATCTGTAAACATGTTGTTTTCAGGCCTTGAATACTATTATATTCCCAGGCTTGTCATTTGGAAGGAGAGACACAGGTCAAGTCACAGACATTGCCTCTGTTACCCTTTTGGTAAAGATGACTACCTAAGTTAGCAAAGCTTCTGTCAAACTAAAAAAGAAAAAAATAAATAAAACTAACATTTTCCAAATAAGTACATCAGCCTTTTCTTCCAGCAAAATCAGGAAATCAGTATCGCATACCTTGGGGAGAAACTTTAGGGGATACAGAAAAAACATTGGTAGCTATCGTGAGATATATTCTGTCCAGTATACAGTACAGACACTATTCTATGCTGTGGCTGATGACTGAAATCAGTAGTGCCACATCAGAGCCTCTCATTTTCAGTTTATTATTGTTTGGGAAGAAAAACTGTTTAAAACATATGTAGTGAGCCAAATTATTCTGTGTGGTCACAGTCACTCAGATTTCTTCAGAAGATGCTGGCTTTACTGCATGGATACCAATCTGTTTTCTGTGGACCAGTTTACATGTGTGTGCACTCTACAGTACTGTGCCAGATTTGTTGGGTCCACACAGTATGCAGCTTGAATTTAATACTTAAGTGAAATGATGGGGTTGCTGCAGATGAATTGCAGAATTTGCTTTTGCAATGATTGTATCTGCAATTCTGAGCATTCAGAAATCTTGACTCAAGGTGCTAAATCCCTAAATTGTACATCGAAACTTAATCTTCTACATCGAAACTGTGGACTGGGTCTGACTGGTGAGGAGGCTGCGCAGCTCCTCAGTGTTGTGGTCACCCTCAGCTCCCAGCTCCTCTTCCCTTATGGAACAGCCCCATGCTTGCTGCTCCCTGATAGTTCCTGCTGGACAGCCCTTTTCTGCCTGTATCATCAGTTGCTGAACCTGTCCTGCCAGCTTTCTTGACACTGCAGTGTTTTATGATAATGAGGAAAAATGTGTTATCTGGGACCCTGGGATCAGTATAGCTGTCTGGAGTTAACCTGTCTGGTATCAAGTGCATTTTTGGCATTGAACCTCTCTGTGACTGTGACGTACTTTAGGGCACAGCCTGAGAGTATTCTGGCCAGTCTGGCATGACTGTTTCTTCTCCAGTTCAGAGAAGTGACACTGGTTCATTCCCTGGGCTATAGAAGTTCTGACCATACACTATAGACTGTGTGTGCGCCTATGCACTTACTATTTTTATTGTCCCAGACATAGGTTTTCAAGACTGCTGTTTCTCTTTGGGTCTTCTGCTTAGCACTGCTTACTGCAACCAGCACTTTCACCTAGGACAGATCTCTTGCTTCTCCAAAATTCTGCAGAGTGAATGATATGCTTCAGGCTCTGAAGAGCTTCAGCTGGAGGCTTGTTCCGTCCTGATATCCATCTATCACTATCATCTAATATAGTTGTTGCAGTATATACTTTACAACCAGATGATTTTAATAGAGATATGTGACAGCATAGGAAGATATCAGAATTAGAACATATTACTATTTTCCTACTGCAATCTATGTATTGTTTTTGGGTGAGTGAAATGCTACCCACATGAAGTTCCTGCCTTTCAGTCCTTGCTGTTACTTGGGAACTGCGGGTCTTTCTGTTCTACCTCAAAATAGCAAAAGTTCAGTGATTCCTTATCTATAAGTAGTGCCCTGCAAATTTTAATTAATAAAATGCTCTGTTCCATTAAATTTGTCTCAATTTTGTCCCAAGAGAAATGAGAATTAATCTCTTCTTTAAGAGGATAACCTCTACTTTTAGGACTATCATTGTGCTTTTGATAATATTGATTGCTTACAGTCATTGGAGAGAAGCTGTTTGTCCAACATAAAAAATATTTTTATCTGTAGGGGAAATAAATCACCAGGATGCTCAAACTGCCAAGTTCACTGTCATGATTTCATTGCAATTGATCTACTGGACTAGTTACTATCCATAAAGAACTGTCAGTTTTTGAGTCCAGGAGGCCCCAATTATGTCAGCCTTCCTCCTGCTCACTCAGTGCATGTGGGCTAGTGTGCTGCAGCACTTGTTTTTGGAAGGGGTCTCGCTTATTGCCCCAGGCAAGAATGTCTCTGTCCATGGTGTCACGATAGCTTTCTGGCAGGTTTGAAGTGTTCATGCTTGCATCTTTCCATCAAAAGAGACTTTTTAGTAGGTCTAATACCTGCCGTAAGGGTGGGAGGGATCTGAGTGTTTGTGACAAGACCTCTGACCGCTGTGCACTGTAAAAGTGTGTCTAAGGACCATGAGACCCCTGGAACCTCACTGCGTTTCTCTTACTAAAGGGGATTCTGTCCCCATCTATTTTCCTTCTCACACCATTTCTACTACAGTGAAAATTATACTTCATACTTTTGCAGGCTGACCTACTGGAAGGCAGCTCTGCAGAGAAGGGCCTGGGGGTCCTGATGGACAAAAAGTTGACCATGAGCCAGCAATGTGCCCTTGTGGCCAAGAAGGCCAGTGGTATCCTGGGGTGCATTAGGAAGTCTGTTGCCAGCAGGTCGAGGGAGGTGATCCTGCCCCTCTACTCAGCCCTGGGGAGGCCTCATCTCGAGTACTGTCTCCAGTTCTGGGCTCCCCAGCACCAGAGAGACCTGGAGCTACTGAAGAGAGTCCAGCGTAGGGCTTCGAAGATGATCAGAGGGCTGGAGCACCTGCCCTATGAGGAAAGGCTATGAGAGCTGCACCTGTTTAGCCTGGGGAAGAGAAGACTGAGGGGGGATCTTATCAATGTCTACAAAGATCTGAAGGGAGGGTGTCAAGAGGATGGAGCCAGACTCTCTCACTGATGCCTAGTGAGAGAGCACGAACTGAACCACTAGGAAGTTCCACCTGAACATAAGAATAAACTTCTTTACTGTGAGAGTGACAGAGCACTGGGCCAGGTTGCCCAGAGAGGTTGTGGAGTCTCCTTCTCTGGAGATATTCAAAAGCCACCTGGACACAATCTTGGACAACGTGTCCCTGGCTGTCCCTGCTTGAAGAGAGCAGTTGGGCTAGATGATCTCCAGAGGTCCATCCAACTTCAACCATTCTGTGATTCTCTGATACTTCAGATATCTGTCAACATAAAGGTTGATAGAAGCCAGTTAATATGTGTCTCAGTTTGTCATAGGGCAGATGATATTAACACAGGCACCTTCTAAATAGAGATTTTCACCTCCATTGGATTGTGCTGTGAAACAGCTACATTAGATCTACTGAGCAACTTGTGTGGCTATAGTGGCACAAACTTGCAATTTGTACAACTTGTATGGGTCTTAAGCAATGTTCTAGTATTTATAATAGAATACTAGTTGCTTTGAATAGAAGATTGTACATTTACATATTGTTTTCTAAGGTAAAGGGGTCAAAGATGATGATAATTTTGGCAGAGCAGTCCTGCAGTCATTCTTCAGAAAGGTGCCAAGCAACTATTCCCTATAAATTACATCACTTCCTTTGAAAACTGACAGAGGAGTATATGTTTAGGTAGAGATGTCAAGAAGAGACAATAAGGCTTTTTAAATAGCTACCTCTGCTATCGTGATAACGTATGGTTTTTAGTTCCATGTAGATTTATGCCTTGCAGTATTTACTTCTGTATTCGTGTAAGTGTTTAGTTTTCTAAGGCCAGAAAGGACCATTACAGACATGTAATCTGACCTGCTGGACAGCAGAGGCCATAGATTATTACCTAAGGCTATGCCTGCCTTAAGCCTGTCCTCTCCACCTGGTTTCCAACCAGTTATTTAAAAAGATCTTTAGTGTTGATTTTAATATTAACCTTCTATTGTTCTCTCTCTCTTTTTCTATCTTTTGTTATATTCTCCGGTATTTGTCTCCATCTCCTTTTGGCATTTTATATCATGCTTCACGCAGATGGAGTCCCTTTAATCTTCAGTTAAATGCTTTCTTGTTCTGCTAATAAAGCCTAAAGACTTCTTTTTCTGTAAGGAAAAGTATTTTGTGTTAATTAGCCTCTGTGCATATGTTTAGAGAAAAAATATTCATAGTTTTCTGTGTTGGGACAGTAGGAGTCCTGAATCTAATCTATGCTATATGTTGAACATACAAGAAGCTGTTACATACCTTTTATTTTCCATAGCAAATGTTATGCTTTCATTATAACTTGGGAAATGAAGACTAGTCTCCTAATAGTGACCTACCTTTGGAAGAAACTTTTATTATTATTATTATTTATGGTCCAGTTATCCATTTCTCTCGATGCCTGTTGCCCCGTCTGCTGAAATAATACAAAGCTGAAATATTCTAAATTATGTATTTAGTAAGGACATCTGCACTTCACTAAATAATAGCTACATTTTAGGTCTGAAATGGTGCTTCTAGAATATAGTTAAAGTTTACTGAGCAGTGGTAGAGAGCTGGTGGGGAGGAGTATCTTATACCTGTCAAAACTACTTGATTTTTGTTTTGGTAACTGGTATATAGAGAATAAGGCTTCTAAAGCTTATTCTAAATTCCCTATAAAGTCAAGGAGGAGAGATAGGTAGCTTTGAAGACTTCCAGATAGAGGCCCTGTTTCCCCAAGCCTGATCATTTAAGCTGTCCACAAAGTATAATCAGATACTTCTCTAGACAGGCAACACAGCCATGTGTTACTGGGAGATTGTTTCACCACATGCAAATATGGCATTTAAGTTAATATGTGAAAAAGACTGCTTTGTATATCACACAAGAGCATTGGATTGAATGTATTATTCTTTAGATGTTAAGCAAATAAGAGGTTTGTACTTTTCTTGAAATAATTTTTTAAATTGCCTTTTTAATGTCATCTTTTCGCATTAAGTAGAGGCTAGTAGGTCTTGCATATGCAGTCTAGGTTTCTGTAGTGTACAAAAGTTGCTTATAAGTGCTAGATCCTTATTTTATCATTTGTTTAATTTGCATAACTACCATATGGCAGCAGTCCATCTACCACATACTGGCTGTAACTAATTTTAACATTATTATTCATCTTTCTTCCAGTAACATAAGGAAAGAACTTCTGCTGTTTTAAATTGTATACATTACCCAGTGTGTAGTAAAACACTGTTCTCCCTTAGATACAATGCAGCCTCATCAGTGCAGAGCTGAAAATGGGAAAACTGAATACAGAGAATTGGAAAACTGAACTAATTCCTGAATTACTTCTGTGTCAGTAATGATACTTTCTTCTGATCAATGGTTGCGGTCTCTCTGCTTTTCCACTGGGATTGCCGCAGTGATGGCCTGTTGAGCACAGTGGTGCAAGTCAGGAGCAGACATCTGAATAGACGGTTAATAACGGAGAGAAACAGCTGAAAGAGTGAAAGACATTGAGCTGAACAGTCACTCTGTCTGTTTGAAAGAACAGCAGAGAAGCTGGCCAAGATCTAGATTAGCTGACTGATCTATAAGATGTAGTTTCCAAGCCAAATCATTAAGCTTTGAAAGCTAGCTATTAATCATCCATAAAGGTTTTTATATCCTCTGTAGAATATTCCGTACAGAAAGCAGAAATAGCCCTAGAGTATGCACAGGAAATTGGAGAGTATAGGTAGCAGCTCTGGACTAAGTAAAACCTATGTGCTAATCTGAGGAGGGCAAATAAGAGAGCACAGCAACACAGTGATCTTAATCTACCAAAGGTGGGGGCAAGTCATGGAGGAGAGATTGCTTTTAAAGGAGGCAAGACCTTAACTTTTTTTTTTTTTTTTTTTTTTTTTTTTTTTAATTATATAGACAAGCTGAGAATGATAGGAATGAAAGGGACATTTGGACTTTATCTTTACTCCAGAGCAGGGTCAGTTATACCTTTTATCATTCTGGAGGAAGGTTTGTCTGTCTTGTTCTTTCAGGTAATCCATTCCCGCATTTCATTATTCTTGCCAATGCAGAAAATTCCCTTATGCTGATGTGGAATCCTTGTTGTTCAACTCCTATTCAATATAGTTTCAGATCCTTTTCTACAAAACTGATTTTAGCTAGCTGTTTCCTCTTCTGTATTTGTGCACTTGATTTGATTCTATAGTGCCTTGTATTTGTCTCTGCTGAAATGCTTTCTATTTTTTCCCCAACCTTATTTCCATTTTTTTGTCAAGATCATTTGTCCTTTTCTAAACTTTAATTTCCTTCTATATTATTTCCATTTGCAAATTTAATATGCATCTCTCTTTCACCAACTGAATCCTGAAGCAAATACTGAAACTTATTGGAGCCAGGACAGACCCCTGGAGAACCTCACAAAATTCCTTTTTATGGTTACTCATACATGGCAATGCTTTGGGATAGCTGCAAACCTGCAATCACAGTATGAGAATTTTCTGGCCACTGGATTGTCATTTTACTTTCTCCTTGCTTTATCTATCTGCATTAATTAATTTTATCTACTTTAACTTGGGGAAATGTAAATAAACATGCCACCTAAAAGTATGCAAAAAGTCAAAAAAGTGTTAGTCACAGATAGACCCGCTCATTTTGAACATAATCCCAGCCTTTTTTCTTTTCTCTCTAAGGAAAGAAAAAGTTGCTATTGCATGTTCTTCAGAGCAGTTTGCAAAGGACAAATTGGCTCATACAGGGGAAAAACGAGAAAGAACGACTGTGTTGTTAGAAAAAAAAAAACTATAACTGAAATTAAAACTCTTGAAATAAACTCTGTCTTAGTTGGCAGCAGGGCCAGCAAACTTAAAGGAACATCAGCTTTGTGGTTTAAGAAAAGAGCTTTGTGTGAATGTGTGTGTTTTAACTCCCTCCCCCCCTTTTTTTTAATAAATACAGTTAAACACTGGGGCTGTACTACCTACATTCATGTTTACCTTATCGCACTGCTCTGTTGTAACTTCCTTTATGGGGAGATCAGAGAGCATTAGAAACTTTATTTTCCAAAAGATGCACCTCTTTTCTAGGTGCTGGGCTGAAGGAAGAATTGAGTATTTAGTCCATCTTTGTTTTTTGAAGATATAACTTTGTAAGGAAAGCTATTTGTTTTTGTGTATAATCTATATTTTGTATCATTTCCAATTGTTCTACAATGTTTGACTCAGGTATCTACTCTCTAAGGGGATCTCAGATCATCTGATCTGAGCAGTATATGCCTCCTCACTCTGGGACCCAATATCGCAAGAAACTTACTCAATTTCAGTCGATTAAGAGTTATTTGGATGATGGGAGGGAAATATCTTTTTATGTAGTTTGTTGCTCTGCTTTTCTTCTTTTGCCAGCAACCTTTTCATGATTCCCAACCTTTCTTTATCCTTCATTTCACTTTTCCCCGTTCCCCTTGAATATTTTCCTTTGTTTTTCCTCTTCGTTCACTTTTGCTTGTTCTCTTTTGCACCTGTCCTCCCTGAAAGAGGACATTTGGTGTGTGTGGGGGGGAGGTGAGGAGGCCTGTTTTCATTCAAAATATCTCCTATTTTTCCACTCCTTTCCTTCTTTCACACTTACTGTTCCACTTCTGACAGCATGAAGCCTCCCAGTGTGAAAGAACTCCATCTTTTCTCGTGCTGTGGGGACACTACTGAGGGCAGTCCTCTTTCTGTTCCTGGAGCATGTCATAGGACTTTTGAGTCAGACAATATTTTTAGGTGGATTTGTATAGACTTTTTCTTATATTAAACCTTCCCACAAAAAAATATATATTTTTTAACTGAAACAAGCAAAATATTTTTTGAATAAAAACTAGAAATTTGAGTTTTGAAATTGAGAGAACTTAAAGCTCTTAAGAAAGTCATAAAGGAAATGAAAAAAACTATCAATAGCTATGCCCTTGCAGATGAGCCCCTGCTTTAGTCAACTCAGTGACCTGCTGAGTTGCAGCAGAAACTGTCCAGTCTTCTCTGTCCTAGGAAGTTCCTGTATCCTCTCTGAGGCCTGAGTGGCTACTTGGTGCTCCTTGATGCTTCTTCCTCTTTCTGTACATGATTCTCTTGCCTGATCTGTTAACTTAAACATCCCTTAAGCATGATAAGGAGCACGCAAAAGAAGATTCAGGTTCTTCCCCCTCAAAAGTTTCAGCTGACACCTTATTTTTAAGGGGGGGGGGGAAACAACTTAGGAAATAAAATGGGTAGAATCTGTTACACAGCATTACAATCCAAAGAAGTATTGTCTTCAGCATCCGCATTTGCCTAGGGAAAGAGTATATGAAACTGGAAATGCATAGTGACTCTAGTATTTTGAAGGAAACTTCTAATGAAACAAGATGATTCAAAACCAGGATTCTGAACCTCATTACTCATCTGGGATTTTGGAAGAGGAGGCTACTAGTTAAGCTAGGGTATAATTTTACTTAAATGTCCCTAGTGACAATAGTGTTAGTATTTATTTATGCCAGTGCCCACAATTTGCTGAACACTTTCCAAGCGTTCAGCAAAAGATAGTCTGCAGTCTGAGAACTTGCTGCCTAAAGGCAGAGAAATGGGTAGATAGAGATTAGCTATATTTATTGAATTTCAAATACGTAAGGAAGATGCTTTACTTATCTGATACTGATGCAAACATTGCTTATTGATCTATTGTATAAGAACAGTTTTTTTGGCCAGGACTAAGAAAATTTTAACAAATAAATGCAAAGAATTACCTTCGTAACATTTGCATTTACTTTAATAAGTCTGCTTTTCTGAAGCAAATATTATACAAAGATTAGCAAGTGTGAAAAATGTATTTCTTAATCTAAAATGGTAAAACAAAAGCATTGTTATACTTAAAACAATTTATCTGCTATATGACATTTTTAAAAAGCAGAAGTTGTAGTTACACTTAAAGAAAAACTGAGTGCCACAGACGTTGAGTCAGTGAGGTGCCAATGATCTGCACAGGAAGAAATTTTTCAGGGGGTGTTGAGTGTGTTGTGTGTTTCTTTTTTTTTCTTTTAGTTCTCCAGAGTTTAGATTTTCTTTTTCCCCTTTTCCCCCTTGACAGCACTGGAATCATTCTGCCCACTTGGTCCTATTCAGAGTGGTCTACCTACAATCTGATTTATCACTATTAAAAAGAAAAAAAAAATCTACTCATATTTTTTTTTGCTTTTTAGCTTTTGCATAGAAGCAGTGGGGACATAGGAGGTGCTTTGCCCATAGTGCCGTTGTACCTGTAGATGGAAGACTGCACTTGTTTTGGAGTACCTCCTCCTCTGCAGTTAGCCTATAATCTTTAGTTCTTCCCATTGCAGGACTAGGAGCCTTCTTCTGAGTCCCTCTGCGCCCCGTCAGCCCCCTTGGGACGTGCTGCTATTTCTTGCAAACGTGCTTTGGTACGGAAGGCAGCTGCTTGAACTGAACAGGGCCCGATTGCTGTCTTCTTCCCTGTACTTGCCGGCTTAAAACTAAGAATGACGGCAGCCTCCTGCGTAGTACAAGCTGCAGGACATCACCTCAGAAATTCAGCACTGAGTCCTAAATTTGTAACTGAACAGCAGCACGCCTTATAGAGAAGTAAAGACTCCAAGTTTTGAATGATTTACGGTAATCCCAGAGGTAAATCCCAGGTAATCCTCCTAAAAACCTGTTACTTAATTCTTAATTGAAATTCATGGCTTCTTATTCTCCTGTTGGGTTTTGTTATGCTTCCGTTGAACTAATAATTTACGGAAACATTTGCTCTCCACATCCATTTTCAAACTATGTTTTCAGGAAGTCTGACTTCAAATCATTCTTGCAGCTTATTTATAACATCTCTTGGCTTCCTATATTTTTAAATATTGGCACTGGACTCAACTTCCAAAATTTGAATTACAGTTTCAACTGAGATACAATTCAAGATTTCAGAGATTTCCTTTCCCAAATCATTATTAAAAAAAAATCTTAATTTCTACAACTGTAGATTCAAATGTAATCTTGCAGCAAGTATCAACATTTCATTTCAGTTTTATTTATTTTTTAATAATATATGATGTTATCTAACATTTTAAAAGTCATATTAAATTTTAAAATGAAACATATATAGTTAAAAATACAGAAGTGGTATTGTGGTAAAAAAGAACCTTTTTCCATTTTTCCCCTAAAGAAGATTTTATTTAAATTCTACCTCCTTATGAACATGTTAAATTTTCTAATGAAAAATATTTCAGAAAAAAATGTCAAATAGCTGTTCTCAGTTCTGTGGTATACACTTTCCCTACTTCTACTAAATTTATTTTTATTTACAAATTTGAGCATCATACTAGCCTTCCTAATCACACAGTCATGCTAAGAACTTATTTTTCTTTTGCTATTTTCCTTAAACTAGAGTTCTTCTCAGAGTGGTTGAATTACAGGATATTGCTTTTCCATATCTGGATATTTGACCTATGTTCTCTGCTCAGATGAACGTAGCACCTGTAGTACCACAGTCTGTGTTTAGCTGACCTAGTCCTATCATTTAGCATGCTACTAGAATTTGTACTTCAGCAGCAATGATTCTTTTGTGTTCAATTCAATAATAAAGATATTTTACAGTGCTGGGCCAAGAAAAGGAGCTCTGTGCAACACCATTTAAAAAACCTCCTGTTTGGAAATGTATCAATCCAATTTCCATTTGAAATCCATTTCTTATTCAAGCATCTGCAGCTGGAGGATGAACTAGAGAATCTTGTGAAGTTTTTCTTCCTATTTTTCCTATAGCACTATACTTACTTTGTACAAAACTTATTTTTGAACAGAAAGTCCTGCAGCATGATGTAAAATATGTTGTCAAAACCTATTATGTCAATATAATTGCCTTCATCAAGTAAACTTCTAATCTAAGGTATTCGCGTGACAAAAACTGTTCTCCATAATCCTTACTGAACAGCATTAATTATGCTACCATACTGTTATTCAGCAGAAATTGCATCCCTATCAGCCCGCCATCATTCTGTGTGTAATCAATACCAGCCTATCACTCAGGTCATCCTTTTTAACCTTCTTAATATCAAATTAGCTTTTTTGTAGTTCTTTCTTCTTCCCCAATTATACCAGTTTTGGTTAAAAATCAATATCAGTCTTCCCCCAAAGAAACTCAAGGGCAAAGCTCTTTTAATTCGTAGGGAATGCTGAAGCTGTAGGAACTGTTCACACAGGTCTAATTATCAGATGCTGAGAAGCCATTTGACAACAAGTTGTGTTTCCCTCTGTCATGCACTGTGGGGAAATGTGGTTCAGATGAAACTTTCCAAGAGATGTGAAATTGTTATACTTGATTGACTGTAATTTTAAGAAATGGATTAGACTGTAACACCTTTAACTTCTTAAAGTGATCTTGGCTGGACCACATGTGGTTGCCTCTCATGTTAATCTTAGCACTTGATTGATGGGCCTGACAAAAGGGTAAAGCGATACTAGAACAGTAGCAGGATGCAGGTCCCTGAGCATGGCCTGCAGCTGGGAGACAAGGACCGTCCCATATCCCAGGCCAGTTCTGCCACTCTGTGTCACTTCATATACATTTCTTTCAGATAAGAATTTTATGTTTCCTTATCTGCAAAATGAAGGATAGCATCTATCCTGGTCTGGGAGATGCCAAGCACTTCAGCTGAAAAGATTATTTACAAATCATAGAGCTGCCTCATTGGACAGAGTTCTTCAGTCCATGCAGGCTCATGAGTCATGGCCTGGGCCTTGTTCACGCTCCGAGGAGGAGTGGATGACTACATAATCTGTGTGTGTGCTTGGAGAACCTGATGGAGGCCTGTCCTTCATGGTACAGATGCACAGGCAGTGAAGAAAGGGAGCTTGCTTTACTTGGAATTATGTTAATATTTTTTTATATACTTTGCAGCCATGCATTTCAACTGTCTTTGGCTTGACCTGCTGTAGCAAGTGACCTTTGTGGTGGTAAGCTGAGGTATTATTACTGTTACCTGCAACTTGAGAACTGATCGGTAAGAAAATGGCACTAACCTGATGCTAAAAAGACATCAACTAGCTGATGGCTGTCTTGGGCTTAACTGAGTTGTATCTGAATAAAAGGGCTAATATGTAAAAGCCAATCAGCTGTTGCACCAGGTGAGCACATGGCAGAAATGCACAATGACTTTCAAGTTTTCATACTGTTTTTTATGAACCATACTTGTATTGCCTTCTTAATCTCCTCTGGAAGATTAAGAGGAGCTGGAATTCATGAGTTATTAATACTCCAAACAAGAAGGTCTGTTAGGTAAAATGAATACATTTTCAGACATAAATATCTGAGTCAGATCATACTTACTCTGTCGTAGCTTCACTTCTTACACACCACAAAAATGTTGATCGATCAGATACAGGTTTAATGCCATGCTATGAATTTTCATGCATATAAAGTGTTAGCTTCACAATGCCTAGGATATACATGTTGAGATCTTCAAACATCCAGTGTCTCTGAAGCACATGGGACTAAATTATTATTTTAGTAAACAGATTCCCAATGAGGACAACAGGAAAAAAAAAAGCCTTAGGCTGGTTGACTGGCCAAGTTCCTACTGATTTCAAACTGTCGTGTTGATGTTGTCTCCTTCCTCCTGTTTACATTTCTCAGTCACTAAAAATTAATGTCTTGCTTTTTGTTTTATAATTGGATTTGACTTCTGTGTGAGTTTGGTGTAGCAAATGTGTCCAAGATTAGCCTGTTTGTCTGAAAACAGCACAAATTAACATTTTTGGATGTACAATTAGATATAATGTCATCTTTGACTTCACTAGCACTGCCATTTATTTATGAAAGAAATGTAAGGTTCTTGTGGCACTATTTTTATCAGAATATATTGAAGGCAATAGTATGCAAGGCTCTCTCTGTCTCACAATATTTAAAATGGATATATTATACTTTAGCCTTCTTCTGCCCATTTTGTATTTGCTCTGGAATGATATGTATCATCTGGTTTGAGATTATATTCATTTTGAGTATAATTGACAGGGGGGGGGTTTCCAGGCTAAACAGCAGTTGGCAAAAGCCCTCTCCATCATGTGTCCAGAACAGGCAGCCTACTGGAATAATCACTCAGTCCCAACACTGTGTAGATACTTTATTTTTGCTTGTAAATCTAGTCAGCTGGACTTTGACTCTAGAACTAATTACTTTTCTTGGAAACATTTGTGGGTAGATTTCTTTATCAATGTAACTCTAAAATCATGTATGGTCTGTTGGACCCCCAAAAGAGAAATAGGAGATATACCTAAGATCACTTTCTTGTGCTCTTATTTCCCAATAGCTTTACAATGTGCACCTGCAGAACTAGATTTATGTTTTGCTTAACCATAACATTTTATTAGCATAGTAAAGCATACAGGAGATCTCATCTGTTTTCAACTGGTTTTCACCTCTAGATAATTGGTCAGTATTTACTTCTACTGACAACATCTTTCTTCTCAGTGTACCTTAGACTTTAGGCAAGGTACAAGATTTGCATGCCTAACACAGGATTTGGTCATTATATAGGCTTATTTCAGTTGCTTAAACTGAAAGGTGATTTTGTGAGGCTGCAGGCTATCTGCTGGCCTCCTGCTGCCACTCCAGAAAAGCAGAGTTCTCTCATGTGACCTGTGTCATCTCTCGCAGCTGCACCTCCCTAGGATGTAGCAAATGATATTAGACACCCTTCATGGTTGGTACTTGCAGTACTGAACCTAGCTGTGGTACAGAAAAGTCTATGAACATCTGGAAATGGTAAATGGATGGTCTAAGTATCAGGAGGTTCAGACTGAAAAGGGAGAAATATTTCAGATCATTCTAGGATGGATAAATTGTTCATTCATATCAATTGATATTAGAGATCCCTTGATCCTAGGTGAACCACTGTCTGTGATACTTTCAAATGAGGCTTTGTCACCAGCCAACAGGAGCATTAACTGTTTCTCCTCGGTGGGAATGTTCCAGGGTCATTTTCTACAGAGTCAGAGTCCACAGACAAGATTTTTTTTTCTTTTCTCCACATTATTTTACATCATTTTGATTTCATGAAATTAATTATACAGAGCATATATATGTTCTGTGATATGGAAGAAAATGCATGAGTTTGTAGTAGTATTGTTAGCACGAAGTCTTTTATTGATAGCTGCTGAGGACTGCTCAATTCTTAAATTCTAAAAATATTGGTAAAACACGGTAGTCATTACCCAAAGAAGTAGTGCCAGCAGGTTAAACATGGTCTTTTAGCAAAGTAATTTCTCAAAGAAAGGGTACTAATTCTTGCAAATGTAATAACCTGGGGCTTATTTTAAGTTTTTATTGTCACATGTGCTCTTAATAGTCATTGAAAGAAGTGTTGTTTTGAAGGGGTAGTTGTTAAGAAAAAATCCTTAAGCAAACTTCAAATGTACAAGTAAAAAAATGGATTGTCTCTATTAGCTGTTCATTTAATCCCAAAATTAAAATTGACTCCATTGAGGAAAAGCTTTAGAAATTATCCAAATTAACCTAATTAGCTTTTCTGGAGATTTTAAATTAAATTGTAAAAGGTGTATTTTTAAATGGCAAATACCAAATTAAATTCCATTTTATTTTAATAAATGTATATATTTTTAATCTTAATTTGCTTTAATTTAATTAAATTCTTTTCATGGTTGGTGTGACACATCGTTAAATATTGCAGCTTGGAAGCAGAAGCTTTTCAGAATGCTGATGAGGTATGCTAGTCAAACAGTCCTCTCTAAGGCTGGAATTACAAACACTGGACATTAAAATCCTATTTATACATTAATTAATTCATGGGATATATCAGTACTGCACTGAGAAACCTACATCCAAATTCTGGGATTCTCCATGTGCAGACAAATAGCAGAAGATTTCTAGAAGCAGATGTTTCGGCTGCTTTGGGTGCGTGCAGCTGAGAAGTCGTCGATGACCTATGACTTCTATGACTAGATGACTTCCATGACTATAATGGGAACATGAGAGCTGTCGGTGCCGAGGCTGTGGAGCAGGAGGCTGAGGCAAGCTGGGAGAGGGCAAACCCCTACTGACCCTCTCACCAGGAAATCTGCGCCTGAAACAACAGCAAAGACCTTGGGTCCATCCTTCTCCTAGTCAGCAAGGCCTTGGCTTCTTGTGTCTGGACAGGCACAGGTGCAGACATTTAAAGCTGCTGTCAGTCTGTATTGGTCCCCTGAAACTCCTCTGCAGTCAATGGAGAGACACTACCATGTCTAGAAGCCAATTTACCTGTCTTGGACTTATAAATCCTTTGATAGAACATTAATATGATTAATAATAACTGATGATCAATAACTTTCTTATAAAATGCAATTTGATTTTTTTTCTGTTATTCAAGAAGCAGGAGCTAGATATCATCTTCAAAACATAATGAAATTACTAAAAAAAAAATGTTACAGGCTATGTAAACTTGTGCGTGTGGCAGAGTGGAACGTGACTATTGACTCTCAGCCATTACTTCCATGGGCAGCATCCAGCAGTCAGCAATAATACTTGTAAAGTAACTGATTCCTGACAGAACTAGCTGAAACTCGAGTTTTGTGAAAAAAAAATATATATTTTTCTTTCTGTTTGAGAGTGAATACAGGCTTTTAAATGTTTCTCTGAACCAAAAATAATAAAAAGAAGCATTTGGGAAACCTCAACACATATAATTTCCAGATGAAATATATGTATTGATGACTGAAACTGAAAATCTTGACTATTTCTCAATGCTGGCATAGCATTTCTGCAGTTAGCTTGTTGAAGGCATAGTACCTCAAGAAGCAGGGATTTTAGGCAGTTTTATTACAAATCTCTGAGCTGCCTGAAAAAGGGCTAAGTGTCCCTGCTGCCTTGTCTATCTGGACTCGTTCTTGCATGCAGTCTCTGGCCCTATGGACATTTATCAATCTGAAGAGGAAACATTTGCATGAGAGAAAAAGAGAAGATATGTAGAGCAAGCAGTGAAGCACAACAGGAAGGGGTCTGTAAAGTTTTGCAGTGGGCCCCGAGAGCTCAGGTCCCCACCGTACTGCTCCAAGGTTTTCTTCAGGACTTGGGCTAGCCTGGCTCTGAGATCTGAGTACCCAGCAGGAGCTGGAGCGCAGCTTTGAAGACTGGCTTTCAGCTTCACTCAGGGGATGATCCAGCTGGATTTGCGTCAAGACAGCTCTACACAGTACAAAGTGAAGTGCAGTAAATACGGATGAAAAGGAGGCTTGCTTCAACATAGCACTCCTGATCCAAACTAAAAAGCAAATTTAGGCGCGTGCAATGAAACCTGTCCTGGAGTATGTTTGCAATTAAAGTAGTCTCTTTTTTCAGGGAGTGCTGGTTTGAATCATCAGTTGCAGTGAGTCAGAAGACTTGTGTGTGTATTTCTGTCATGGCAAATGAATAACTTAGCTAAAAGCTTGTAGTAGGGGTCTAATCCCATCTGCTTCTCTTTTTGCATATCCACTGCCCTTCATTTTCAAGTTTTCTTTTTGATTTTTTGAATGTTGAAAAAAATCAAACAAAAGAGCATTTGAGGAATGAAAAAAAAATGTAGGAAAAGGAGGGAGAAATGTTTTGCATGACCCCAAATTACTTATTTTAATTTGATTTCATTCAGATCCACCATGTATTTGATCACCCTCTCTTTGTTCACATATTTGCTAGTTAGTTGCCCAAATAAGTTTTAGCCTATGGACTATTTCAACTAAATTGTCTCCAATGGTAGAAACTGAGGAAACACTGAGGAGAAACATGATGGCAATTTAGGAGTTCGAAACATTAAGGAATGCATACGTTTTATATCAAGGTGGCAACTAAGTAGACTTTTCATAAATGTAGGGAAATGGGAATATCATTTACTTTGGTACTTACATTTATTCATTAAAAAAAAAATATGCCCTTGTTAAACCCATATAGACAGTAGAATGCTCAAGGCAGGTGCAAACTGCTGAGCCTTTCCATAGTTCCCCCACTTCATTTTCTGCAGGTGGGCTTATGTCCTCCTTGTGATGGTTTTGAATACTAATGAAGAAGCGTGCTAATGAAAAGCCCACCCATGGGTTTCTTTGTCTCCTAGCTAAATACAAGTTGAATGAAAATGTACAGGGAAATATTTCAGCATCTAACATAGTACTGTAGTAGATGTATTTCATTATCAACCATCTCCATGCCCATTGCCAGTCACAAAGTTGCTCAGTAAGATGACCAATGAGGTGGCAGTTAAGAACTGTAAATATTTCTGCCACAGACCTGTTCCTGCTCAGTAGGCGTCTGGTACAAACACTCTCTTAATTATATTATTAGTGATTACCAGTCTTTAGGCCAGAGTTAAGCAATGAGCACAATAAAGCAAGAATCATTAATACCAATATTGTGACAAAGTGTCTTTTGGATGTCCCAGGTGATTTTTTAAAGACAAGAAAATGCCATCATAAGAATATGTTGCAGCTGGTCTTTTTTTGATTAAAAGAGTTAATTGTTTTGTACTTTAACTAGCATTTAAATAATGACTGGATTTATTAAGATCATTTTACCATTGATAAATGAAGGTAATTCCAGAGCTGGAGTTTTAGAGCAGAACGCTGGATGAATATTACATCACTCTAGACTTAATTTTCCTCCCAATAACACTGATTAGAAGTTCTCTATTGTTTCAGTAGCACAGAATCCATGGAAAACATAGTCACATACACATTTTCTGATCCTGTAATGTACCTCCACTGCATTAAAAAAAAACTCACTGTCTTCATTTATGCATGTAAGATAGAATCAAGTGCATTAACTACAACTGGTGAAATTTAGTTACCATTAAATAATATATATTTTTTTCAAATTTATGCTATGGCTAGCCCTTGATTAGTTATGAGATCTATTTATCTTTGAACTTTGCCCCAGTCCTTCAGCTCTGGCCCTCAGGGGAGTACTGAGACTGTTTTCAAGACTGTAGCCTCAATCCTACATGGGCTATGTCTATATTAACAAGTAGAGCACTGCAGAGCAGATCATGAGAACAAAACAGTTGGTGCTGATGATCTGATGTCTGCAGTACATACAGTTGATGGATACTTCAGCTCTGCTTTCATCTGTTAGCAATTACAGCCCTTCAGGTGTGCTCCTGGAGTGGGACCTCCAGGTTCATTTTCCCTGAGAGGAATCCAGGCCACGTGCCCCCAGGCTGCTTTGTTATGGTAGCCAAAGCACACAGTGAGTGAGGAAAACTAGGAGATTTACTTCAAAAGTGTGCTCATGATCCAAGCTGAAATGTTAGTGTAAACTCCCCCACAGAATACCATATGGATGTAAAAAGTCATCATATGTGAGTCTTAAGCTGCAGCTCTGGATTGTTCTTGTTCATGTGAAAGTAAAGCAGAAAGCAGGAAAAGAAACATGGCCATTCCTTCACTCACAGTGAGTAAAGTGATTGCTTAATTTCCTATCAATAGACTTCATTTTTTAGGAAAAAAAAATTGCAGAATTATTTCCTCATAAATGTAAAATTTCTTAATAAATGTAAAATATTCATTTTTTCTACGACTTTTTTCACTGTTACATACTGGGGACATAATAGGTCTTCCTCTAATGATCATTTGAAATATTTGTCAGCAACTTACTGTGAAGAGAAAGAGGGAAAAAGTAGAGAATCTTTAGCACTGGAATATTTCCTGCCATCAGAACAGACTTAATGAATAGGAAAGCTGGTCATAAACGGGTGGTGTGTGTTTTCAGAACTCCCAAACTGACCTGTGTAGACATTCTTACTGCTATCTTTACTATCTCCATCTTCCTCTGCTCCTGTGGTGGATATATCTTACCTTGCTTTGATCACCTACAATGCAGACATTTACATCTGAGCCAGTTGTCTAGACTCTTTTTATAGTCCATGGAGAGAAAAAGACACTTCTTGGGCATGATTTGCATATTCTATTTAGACATCCATGGTAATATCAGATGAGTCACTCCCTGAAAAGTAGCTATTTCTTTCCATTTCTATTTTTTTCTCATTTACACAGGGAGCCTAGAGGAATAATTTTGATACAGTAGTTTACATTTTAAATGTTTGAGAATCTACTCTGAAGACCTGCATATTTTACTCACTTAAGAAAATTCACCTCCATTTTAATCAGTCTTCTAACTAAGAACCCATCAATATATTTACCTTATTTGTAAAGAATAGATTCAGAAAACAGCAGCAGCTATTAGGGCATTTTCATTTTCTTACTCTTAGGTTATGGATAGCTTGTCCAGACACATGAAGGGACACTGTAATCTACTTAACATCATTCTTGTGAGTTTATGTATCCACAGAGACAATAACCTCAGGCTGACTGCGAAGCTGCTTTAATATCTGCTGTCTGTGTGGACACTGTATGAGAACCATGGTTTACGGGGAATTCTCTGAGCTTTCTCTTTTAACACATTTAAACTTGCAATCACATTTAAGCAAAGCATTTGCCTAAATGGATCTTCATTCATGATTTTGATGAGTCCTAGAGTTGCAATTCTATTGCTTCTGCAGTAATCCACCAAACTAAATGTTTGGCTGTGCAGTGCAGTCTTTGAACTCTAGATGATGGATTTACAGTTTCGGTTCTTGCTGTCTAATAGGCTATATTAAAAGTAGAATCTAGCTTTCCTTATATTGAGCCTTGAGTGTATTTTTAAAATGGAAGAGGCAGGTTATTTTGCACACCTAGTCTAGCAAACAGTGTTCTGACAAATTCTACTATCTGCAAAAATGATAAAAACACCAGCTTGAAAATTAGCTAGCTATTTGCAAGCTCTGCTAATCTCAGAAGATTTTGCCAATAGCCTACAAAATGGCTGGAAGAAGGAGGAGCGTAATCAGCTCCGCCTGTCATTTGGTGAATGACGTGTTGCATGCAAATAACTTCTTTTGAAGGGTAACAAAGTGTAAAGATTTCGATATGTAAAGTAGCTGTGTCATAGAATCATAGAATCATAGGATCAGTAAGGTTGGAAGGGGCCTCTGGAGATCATCTAGTCCAACCTCCCTGCTCAGCAGGGTCACCTACAGCATGGTAGACAGGGTTGCATCCAGGCAGGCCTTGAAGATCTCCAGAGAAGGAGACTCCGCAACCTCTCGGGGCAACCTGTGCCAGGGCTCCGTCACTCTCACAGGGAAGAAATTCCCCTCACACGGTCAGGTGGAACTTCCTGTGCCTCAATTTCTGCCCATTGCCTCCTGTCCTGTCACACGGGACAACTGAAAAGAGTTTGTCCCCATCCCCTTGACACCTTCCCTTCAGGTACTTGTACACACTGATAAGATCCCCCCTCAGTCTTCTCTTCCCCAGGCTGAAGAGGCCCAGCTCTCACAGCCGTTCCTCATAGGGCAGGTGCTGCAGCCCTCTGATCATCTTTGAAGCCCTACGCTGAACTCTCTCCAGGAGCTCCATGTCTCTCTTGTCCTGGGGAGCCCAGAACTGGACACAGTACTCAAGATGAGGCCTCCCCAGGGCTGAGTAGAGCGGCAGGATCACCTCCCTCCACCTGCTGGCAATACTCTTCTCAATGCACCCCAGGAGACCATTGGCCTTCTTGGCCACAAGGGCACATTGCTGGCTCATGGTCAACTTGTCATCCACCAGCACTCCCAGGTCCTACTCTGCAGAGCTGCTCTCCACAACGTCAGCCCCCAGCCTGTACTGGTGCCTAGGGTTAGTTTTCCCTAGGTGCAGGACTCTGCTCTTGCCCTTGTTGAACCTCATGAGGTTCCTCTCCGCCCAACCTCTCCAGCCTGTCCAGGTCTCTCTGAATGGCAGCACAGCCCTCAGGTGTGTCAGCCACTCCTCCCAGCTTGGGATCATCAGCAAACTTGCTGAGGTGGCACTCTGTCCCCTCATCCAGGTCACTGGTGAAGAAGTTGAACAAGACTGGACCCAGTACTGAGTCCTGGGGGACGCCACTAGCCACAGGTCTCCAACTAGACTCCACGCCACTGATGACGACCCTCTGAACTCTGCCTTTCAGCCAGTTCTCAATCCACCTCACTGTCCACTGATCTAGCCCGCACTTCCTGAGCTTGTCTAGGAAGATGTTATGGGAGACAGTGTCAAAAGCCTTGCTGAAGTTGAGGTACACAATGTCCACTGCTCTCCCCTCATCTACCCAGCCAGTCATTCCATCACAGAAGGCTATCAGATTGGTTAAGCAGGATTTCCTGTCATTTAGGAGGAAAGGTTATGGCTTGCATGTTAAAAAGGTACTGTGGCTTTATTTCCTGATTTAAAAACCTTTGTTGTACCTCACTTCAAAGACATCTGCCTTTCAAAGGCTTGAGAAGTAATCACTGTATATCGCTTTTTATCATTTTTGGTAAAGTGGTTTAGAATGAAAGGCACTCTTAAATGTGGTTTCATTTTTCCATTACTGAAGGACAAAGTGACAGACTAAGTTTTCAGAAGCTGCAGAACTTGTTACCTATGTAAGTAAGTACTTCATTAAATATATGTATAAAACTACACAGTCATTATCCTAAAGGACATGCTTGTGGAGAGTGTCCCCATTATAAAGGTATAACAGTGCATAACTCCCTCTGTGGATGCTGTTATTTTTAGTTAATTAGGATTGAGTCTCTCTTCTCTTTAGCAAATATCATTTTGCTTCACAACTGTCTCTATTGTCTTCAGTATTCTGACTTCTGGGGAAGAGGGTTTTACCAGTTCATCACCCAGTTGTATTTTGGAAACACTGTATTTGATCTACAAATATCCTATTCCTTCACCTACATTTAGTATGAGTCTACCATCATCTAACTTCTGGATGGGTCTCCTTAATTTTTCAGTCATGTTGAGGGGCATATTCTGTGTGTTAAGAAAATTTATCAAGTTTTATGACAGTGTTCTAGATGGAATGTTTCACCGTCATCCTCCAGCTCTGGACATAAAGATATAAGAAATTATGGCATGCATGGACATAACCAGATCTATGTCAGGGCCATGGGCTTTGATCGCTTCCAGGGTTTGGCTGCTTGCACTCAAGGCAAGCTCTGACATGATGCAGCTGGGTGACCTTGGACCAGACTGAGCTGAGGAGAGAGCTTTGCAAGAAAGCTGTAAGAAGCCTCCTCGGGGGCTCCCCAGCAGCACTCAGGAACTTTCTAAATGTCCAGACTCACTCTTTGTCCTTTCCCAAGCTGTTGCAGCCAAGCCATGCCAGGCCACGTACCTCTCTGATTCAGATCCTGATACTCTCCCTTAACATCCTGCAGATGTTAAGTCTGCAGTCATCGCTGCAGACTTGTCTGGCATCACTGGGCTATGCTAGTCATGGTTACTGCCACTGGACCTGCCAGTGACCTACTGTCACCTCTTGTCCTCTGCTGACTGTGGGACTGCATCCCTTGTCGATGAGGACATGGTCCTTCCTGCCTTGCCCTCACCCTCAGCCCTCAGCTTGCTCTTGCTGGCAGAGCAGCCCACTGTTGCTGCTCCTGAACAACACAGAGATTCAAAAAACAAACAAACAAACAAAAAACTATAGAATGGTAAGTTCTGCATTGCTGCTCTTCCCAGTTAAGAGACACTCTGCAACTGTTAAAATTTTCTAAAATATTGGAGTTAAGGTTAGACATATTTGTAAATTAGCTACTAAAAATACTCTGATTCTGAAAATACCTTCCACTGAAACAGTGCTATCTTTCCTATATGATGGCTACCTTTCTTTTCATATTCTAAGCTTTGATGCCCCTTGTTCACGGCTGGAAAGTTTGCTTGAAATAAATCACAGTTGGGGCCTTCTAAAAGTATATTCCATTTTACAGATGATTGCACACTTTCTTTGGCTTCCAGATAACACTTGTTTGTCATAGTCATTGATGTGAAATGCCATTTCTCCCTCTTTTATTTTTTCACCATGTAATACATTTGGTAAAGAAGTATTAGCCTTAAAGCGTCAAGTAAGTTCTTTTTTAGTAATTATATTCCTTGAAAAAATCAAACTCACATATATTCTAAAATATAATTCAGAATACAACTTTCACTATCTCTTTTATGGAAATCATTGACTTCATGCCTCTGTATTCCTCAGTGGCTATTAATCAGCAGACCTTTGCCTAAAAGTGATTATTCAAGTGGTTTTATTGCCTTAGGAGTTTTAATTCCTGTGTTTGACTAACCCCAGAAGTTGTATTTCATCACTTGGATGACAAAAAAAAAAAAAAAAAACAAAAAAAAAAAAAAAAAAAAACCACACAGAACTCAGTGTGTCTTACCTTGCACTGTCTCAAAGTTATAAAAATCAGTCCCATTCAAATTTCACTGAAGTCTGTCCCAGTGAATGTGGTTATGGAATACCATCTTTCAAGCATGAATTGTTCAGCCTAAGTCATTACTTGGATACAGGGAGGTGTGACGTCATTTCTATAGGAGGAGAAATACAGGCTTAGAGTAACTCGGTGACAAATACATTTGGTTTTGCTTGGCTTTAAAGAGATGTTTAGAGCAAGAATTTATTCTAGGGAGTAGTTAGAACTGAAGTCTCTCAGGCTACATCTTGATCTCTAGATTCTGACATTTTGGTGAGGCCCTGAGTCTATGCCAGTGTCCAGACATGTCAGATACTTCCTCTGAGAATCAGGACTTCTCACTCAAATTAGGGTGTTAAGAGAATTTAAGAGCTCCTTTAAGACAGCTTGCTCTGCAGAAATGGATTTTTACCATTCCAAGTTAGTTGTGCAGATAGTAGATGTCACCAGTTCTGACATTAATCTTCTGTACAAACTGACATTAGCTGCTGTTGGGGTTGAATTGGAAGGAATTCTATTCAAAGAATGATGGATGTATTTTGCTTCTCTTTTGTGCCATATAACCTCATGAAATAAGACCATTTTCATGTAAAGCTTTTCCCTTCCCCTCCCTTCTCTTCCCTTCCCTTCCCTTCCGTTCCCTTCCCTTTTTCTTTTTTTCCCCCAGCAATATTTAACTTCTGTGCTTGTATTTACTCAAAACACTGCACACACTGATTAATTATGCATATTTATCATACTTCTTTCTAAGAGTCTTTCTGCTACTCACTGTAAACATACATAATAAGATATAGTCCCTATAGTCCCACAATTGTGCCGTAGAAAAGATGTGGTTAAGAAGGGGGGGGGGAGGCAATACAGAGAGCTAGAAACACATTAGAGGTTTCCTTTCTTTTCCTTTCTTTTGCCTGTGTCTGCCCTGCCTGTGTCTCCAGCTGCAAGACATATACAATGGTTTGAGCATTAGCTGTGCCCACAGAACAGTGCTTGTTTTTGCTAAACTTTCTTTGAAGCCACTGGAATTGCAGAATATGAGTGAAGTTGGAAATTGGTCCATATTACACTATGGATAATGCATGGCTTATTTTCCTGATGCAGGTTAAGGAAGATCCTTGCTTTAAGATGGAGCATTGCTCATGCTTTAACATCAGGGTTTAACCCATGATAAGACTATATTCCACATGTCTAGGACAGAGTCATTGAAATCACAGCTCCTCGGTCTTCTCCCAACAGGGAAGGAATTCAGAAAAAGTAAGTTTTTTAAAAAAAAAGTTAATAAATTCTACCTAAGACCTGGCTAACTTCCCAGTGCCATTTTCCAATAATTAAAGAAGAAACGTTAAGAGGCTCAAAAGACTCATCAGACATCGCAAAAGTCCTTTGGCTTGTCCGGGTCAGGCCTTTAAAACATAAATCCAAGCAGCACCATGTAACAAAAGCGACTGTGTCAGCACTGGTTCGGTATGTTAAATCGTACTTAGGCGTTTTCCTCCTCCCAGCACTGCTAAGTGAGAAAACTCTGAGCAAAGCACAGCAAACCATTCTCAGTTGTTACAGGAAGCAGTTCAGAGCAGCCTGAAATGGGGAAAGATCTAGTTTAGGGAGCCTGATGAACCCGGCCATCGTGCGCAGGCCGTTGGCGCTGGAGCCTTGTCCCGCTCCTCGGGCCCAGGGCAGCGGTGGAGCCGCGCCGTGCCGTGCCGTGCCGAGCCGAGCCGCGCCGGAGCGGGCCGCGGGAGCCGTGCGAGGCGGCGGCGGTGCAGTTGCGGGCAGCGCCCTCGAGGTGGAACCTTCGCACCGAGGCAGAGCCCGGCCGCGGCCGGGCCGCGGAGCCGCCGCGCCCGCGCTGCCCCGCGCTGCCCCGCGGGCGCGGCGGGAGCCGGGGCGGGCGGCGGAGCAAGGGCCCCTGTGCTCCCCGGTGTGAGCGGAGCGGTGGCACACGGAGCTCCGCAGCAAGCTCCTCCAGACCGCTCCAGCACGCCGCTCCCGGCTGGGTCGCTTGCCCCCCCGGGCGACCCAGGCTCCGTGCTCCGGGAATCTTGTCTTGGTGCCGAGGAAAATTAACAGCGAAGCCCTTCATCCGGCATCGAAGCTGCGAGCCGAAACAGGGCGCGAGAAAAACCGTGTCGGGAAACCTCCCCTGATAAAGCGACCCAATGCAGAAGGGGAATTCTGCGAGCAGCCGGCGGGACCGGGTGCGGGGGGCCCTCTCCTCCCCAGGGAGGCCGCGCTAAGCTGCCAGCGGCCCCGCTAGCCCATGCGCCCCCTCCGCACCGCCCTCCTACCCCGCCGGCCACTCGAGCCTCAACTGGCTTTCTCCGCGGATAACCCCCGCCGCAGGCACTGGCCCGGGGTGGCCGCAGCGGGCGCGGGCAAGGGCGGTGCAGGGGCCGGAGGAGGAGGAGGGCCGCGCCGGCCGGGGCTGCCAGCCTGCGCGGGCGCGGAGCCGCGCGGAGGCGGCTGGCTCCGCCCGCCGCCGGGCTGCGCGCCCCGTCCGAGGCGGTGAGCCGGGCGGGCCCGCAGCCGCCGCCCGCGGAGGGGCCGGGCGTCACACGCGAGAGGCTCCGCGCAGCACCGCGGAGCGCCGCCACCTTCAGCACCGAGAACAGCTACAAGTGCGGCCCCGCGCCGCGCCGCGCCGGGCACCATGCGCGGACATGGGGCTCCGCGCCGCTCCGCCCGGCCCGCCCCGCCGGAGCCGGAGCCGGAGGCGCGGTAAGGGCGGGCGGCGGCGCGGCGGGGCGCAGCCGCCCCCGCGGGCCCGGCTGGGACCGCTCCGGCGGGGCGGGCGCAGGGCGGGGGCCGGGGGCGGCCGCTCAGTTGCCTCTGAAAGGCGCAGCGGGGCCCATGCGTGTGTCCGCCGCTGCAGCGGGGCGGCGGCGGTGGATATCGTCACGGGGGCTGAGCCACGAGTCCCAAAAAGTTTTTTTTTTTTTTTTTTTTTTTTTTTTTTTTTTGGAGAGGGGGAGGAGGAATAAGGAAGGAGACAGTGGAGAAGGTTTGGCTTGGCTAGTCGCAAGTGTTATGCAGCACTATTGAAATCGCTCTCCTGGATACCTGTCCCAGGCTGAGCTCCTGCACATTAAGCTGACGCTACTGGGGGAAGCTATTTGAGACGAGGGTTGTTCAGAAATTACCTCATGCTATTCCCGATCGGCGCCCAGTATTAATGCCAGTGACCTCTACAGTAATATGGATATGCAACTATTTTCGGTCAAGGTATTTATATGTGTGTGTGTGTGTGTGTGTTTCCTTCAGTTCTTGTTTTAAGGGGAGCTGAGTCCACAAATAATGCAAGTTTTGCCTCAGTTAACGCCTTTGGGCTAGGCAATCCTCTCTGCCTGGATTGCGGCGCCGGGGTCTTTTGTTTATTGCTTTAATTATTTATAATTTTTATTGTCGATATCCTCCCCCAATCAGCTCTAACGAAAGAGATCCCGGGCACAGCGCCGTCATAGCAGCAATAAAAAAGGAAGGATGTTGGTGCTCTTGAACAGCGAGGTCTGCCCCTTGCCTCCTTAAGGGGGTCCTATCCCACCCCGCCGAGCCGACGGAGGGGGTGCAGAGGTTCACCCCAGCTCGCCGCCGTCCTGGTCACATTTCTTTAGCCGGGAGGGAAGAGGGGGCTCCCTTCCCGTCAGGATGCGGGAGGGGGGCGAGCCCTGCCCACCGCCGGCAACTTTGCACTGGGCTCCGGGGCCGGGCGAGATGCCCGCGGGGCCGCAGCTGCGGGCAGCGGCTGGGACCCACGGGGCCCGGGGGCGTGGGAAAGGAGGGGGAAACCCCGGCGGGCCCCCGGGGGTTTCCTTCCCCGGATGAGAGGGCAGGAGCCGGCCCGCGGGGGAGGGGAGGGGGGGGGTGCTAGCTGTGCCCGGCGTGGAGCAGCACTCCCACAGCGCCGGGCATGTGTTTGTTGCGGGAATCCTGAGTGTTGGCAAGGGAATGCATAACACGGTGAACAAAAAACCCCGAGTAAAAAAAAAAAAAAAAATCGACCGCTGACCCAAAGTGCATGCAAATCCGGCATTGGCATTTTGGAGTTTGCACGCTTCTGACCTCTGGGACTGGAGATTCATTAAAAGAGTCTTAGGTTTTCATTGAGGGGAATCCAAGCGCATTAAAGCTGACCATTTGGCGTGAGGAGAGGAAAGACTCACCGGCGGCTGTGAATAAAAGGCGATCGCTGTTCGCGCCGCCGCCGGCGGAAGGTGCGGTGCTGCCGCCCGGCTTCTGCGGGGAGCGGGGCTCGGAGGAGCCGCGGGAGCGCTGGGCTCCAGCGCGCTGCTTGCCGGCTGCCTTGCACGGGCTGCCCGGCTGCGGGGCCGGGCGGTGAAACGGTTTCAAAAAAAAAAAAAGACCACGGCAGCTCACTGCAAGGAGCGCGGCGCCGGGGGGAGCCGAGCCGAGACCGTGCCGGAATTCCTCAACACGAGGCGCCAGCTGGGGTAGGGATGAGCCTGGCAAGGGAAAAAATAAATAAAGAGCTCGGCGAAGTGAAGTGGAGAACAACAGGGGGCTCCCTTCGAGGGAGAAACGCCGCGGTGATGGGCGACGGCCGAGGAGTTCCGCGGGGAGCGAGGGGAGAGGCAGCCCCGGCCCCGGGGCGCGTCCTGGCCTTCCCTCGGGGCAGGGTGCGGTGCGCGGTGCGCGGGGCGCGGTGCGCGGGGTGCGGTGCGCGGTGCGCGGGGTGCGGTGCGCGGTGCGGGCTCGCGGCGCCCGGGCGGAGCTGGCCCTCCCGCGGGGTGCCCGGGGCGGGCCCGGCGGCCGCCTCCGCGGGCAGCGGCGTTTGCCGCGGCAGAGCCCCGCGCCGGGGCACCGGCAGCGGTGGCAGCGCCAGCTCTGAGCGCCGGCTACATCGGCCGGGGTCTGGCGGGAAGAGGGCAAAAGGAAAACAAAAAGCAACAGAAGAAGGGCTCTTCTGGGCTGCTTGGGAAAAGCCCCTCGATCGTCACTTGCTGGACATTGGTGAAACCAACTCTAAAGATGTTACATTGATGGGGTTTATTCATCTGTGAGATCAGGCAAGGGCAAGGTTGATGCTGTTTCCTACTTAAAAACTATAAGCTGCTCTTCGACTAGCCTTTGCAGAAGGATCTGTGCTGCTTTAGTAGAGTAGCTTGCTTGGGAGATGGATATTTTGGGAGATGGTAGAAAGTGAAGACAGAAGCTCTGGGATATTTGAAAAGAGACTGATGAGGCTGAGTGGAAACATTTGTCTCCCAGTGCACTACGACAAAATAGTTTCTGTAAACAAGATGCCGAGGTGACTTACCTCAAAGTCCTGATTTTTCTGTAAAGGTTACCTCAGTGGCAGGAGCACAGCAAATCATTACAGAAAAACTGAGGTAGATAAGACGAATTACATCCGTGAAGAATCCTCCTGCAAGTTAGGAGTTGCAATGTCAAGGCCTAAGGTTTTCTAGATTCCCTTCTGTTGTCAGAAAAACCCATTCATCTTCCGTATGTATCGGGTTATTGTATCCAGGTGGCAACTCTTTACCTGCTGTTACGTTCAAATTCAGCTATTTGTTCATTGCTGAATGTTGTGCCAGGAAAAGAGGCAGCTTTTAAGAATACTAAAATGAATATTGCAAAACACAGTCTTTATTTGATAGTCTTGAAAAAGGATATCAGCAGTAAGAATTCAGAATATATGTATATTTTTGCATTTTTTTTCCTCCCCAGAAGTTCAGAAGGGAAGTTGCTGTTATTTTGTTCTCATTCATTGAAACCAGATCAGTTTTGCATTAACTGGACAATCTGACTGGTTTTTGGGAAAGAACACATGTAGACGTGGGTCTGCCCCCTAAAAATCTTCCTCTTCTCATTCACAGAATATCAGTTATTTTTAGTTCAGTACAGTCCCCATTGTGCTTCGAATGTAATAAGTGATTTTTAATGGAATAAATACTTTTTCATAGAGTTCTTTTCTCCTCCACTTACTGAGCAGCTTTTTTTTCTTTTCTTCTCTCTCTCTCTCTCTCTCTCTCTTTTTTTTTTTAATCCCTCAGTAAAGTGTCTGGCTGGCAACTTTAGTTAAAAGATGTTCCATGAAGTTCTGTGAACAGATTTTCCTGTTTACAGTGCAGAGAATACTTTTTTCTCCCATAGCTGTCTGTAATTGTAAGATTCTTTTAAATAGTATTTCCAGGTGATCCTAAGGAATCTTGCTATGATTTCAGCTGACTTCACTATTAAGATTGCTATTTCAGGAGTTTTGCTACCAAAATAAAGATTTATATATCACATTCAGCCTGTTTATTTAGAGTTCACTAACATGAAGAACTTGCATAATGAGACCATGTCCGAGTGGAGGAAGTCCTTGACTGGAATCCTGACCAGATTTGGTGTGTGCTGATGTGCCTGACTCCCACAGCATGGCACTGAAGTACCAAACACTGAGTACCAGCTGGCTTCCAGGGCTGAATGCTTGTTGAAGGGAGCAATTTCAGAACCCAATGGTTCATCCAGAAAGAAGTTTCCAGGGCTTCTGTCTTGCAACACCCCATCTCCTGAGGTTTAAAAATAAAGCTATAGTACAGCAAAACAAGTGGAGAGCTATGCTGAAATCCTTACTTTAAAAATAGTAGGGTGCTCTGATAGTACCAGATATTTTTCATGAATTGAAACCGAGAGAGGCATATATTTCAAGGTGACTAGAAGACAGGCTTTGTGGTGCACTTGTTCTTGAACTTGTAAGCCCCTGGGCTGGGGAAATGTGTGAATTTCTTCTCTGAAGTTACGTGTCTAGTGAGCACCAGCTACTACAGTGGGAAACCTGATAGCTTGAGAATGCATTTGCATTAATTCAAACTTTTATGATCAAATTGAAAAGGACAGCATTTTGATTTGAAAGGAATCTCTGAACATGAGGAAAGATCATTCTGACTTTATAGCCTGGGAGCCCATGCTTTTTTTTTCACTAAAATTCATTGATAAAAATGGAATTCATTTAGATCAGATGCTTTCTACTTAACTACAGAGGCTTATAACATTCTGTAACAGTTAATATTAATCAATATATAAAAAGCAGTGTAGCTTGAATAAATTAGGCAGCATAATAAAAGCTTTTATTTCTTAAGTAACATAAAAAAAGACTAAAAGGTCTTAAATTTTTAAAAAGAACATTTTACAATTTTCCTTCCATTTTATAGTCAAGCGGTGGACACCAGCAGCAAAGAAGCATGTACTTTTTCAGGAAATTATATAAGCTGAGGCAGAACAATTAATGCTTATGTAGATTGTGATACTGAAAAATGCGTATTCTGAATTCATTTAGTTTTTAATCAGTTCCAGATAAGATATCAGACTCAAGTTACTGGGCTCACTTTAACTTTAACTTGTTTGGAATTCAGATTGCAATAGTTGAATTCATCACTACTTGTTTATACACAGACCAACAGTTGCTTTAATTTCTGGGTATTCTTTGGCTGTAAGAAATTGATCCAAGGCTGAGCAAGAAAAAAAGCATTTTTTTTCTTTGTGAATATTTTCACATTTTCAGTGGTGCAATATTGTTCCCTAAGTCTCTGTAGAGTGTTAAATAAGAGCAGTCTTATATTTTATTGCCTCTAAGAATTGGTTCATGTGTGGGTTGTACTAGAGTATAGTAGTGGTGCATAGACTAATGGAGCTGGTTGTTCATTATGGAACCAAAAGGGAAGCCTCGTCTGTCTATGTTTTAGATGTAGATACAACTTTTACTCTTTGCTGTTTTGAACTCTTATCTGTGTTTTTCTACTATGGAAGTCAAGATAAATGCCAGTTGTGTCTAGCTGATAGCTAACACAACCTTTTCCCTATGGTGTGAGCCATAGTCTATCCATAGGAACCGTTTAAGGGAACCAGATCGACTCACTGGGAGCCAGTGATGTTAGACAAGTTCCTGCATTTGTAACTGATGATAAGTTCTCTACTGGTGACTTTAAAGCCCCTGGTAAGCACTTGGGGCTGAAGCCTGTGCAGATTTGACCTCCATGGGGTTAGATTTAACTCAGTTGGTTAGAGCGTGGTGCTAATAATGCCAAGGTCGTGGGTTCGATCCCATATGGGCCACTTGTTTGAGGGTTGGACTAGATGATCTCCAGAGGTCCCTTCCAACCTTACCAATTCTATGTATGATATTCTGTGTACGATAAGGAGCTGAAGGAGAATGATGGGAATGTGACATAAAGCACACAGAATTTGTTTCATTTGGATTCAACCCTGAGTAAAATTCAAGCAAAACAAAATACTAGGAGACACTGAAAGTCTTGTGCTCTGCTATTCCCAGCTGCAATGCTTTTATTCGCACTAACTAAACATGTTTCATTTTCAAGTCTTTGTCTTGTTACCAGATCACAGTGAGATACTGTTCCATAAACAGAAGACTCTCTATTCTGAATTATTTTTCTTGGGCCTTCAAAAATCCATTATTTAAGAATTCTTAGGTTTTGTGAGCTGCTTAGTATTATCATTTTGGGAAAATGATCTAACAAAATAATTTTAAGAACAAGATAATTGGTTTAAAGCATTATCAAACCATATTTTGAGATTTATTACCACAGAACACATGAAAATCTTGTGACAGATAATTTAAGCGTCTTTGAAAAAAAAAACAGTTTTATCAAATTTTTTCTAATTTGATTATTTGTGTAGTAGGAACCAGTCAGATCACAGATATCTGTAGGTGATAGGTGATCTGTAGGTGTATCTGTAGGTGAGCCTGCTGTCTAGATTTTCTATATAGGCAATGAAGAGAAGTTGACACTTGTTCAATGTGATTAATTTCATCATGATTAGACTTTTCTTTAACCTCCTCCCCCCTTTTTTTAATCAAGCCTTAAAATGACCGTTGTTCTCCATAGCCTACAACAGATGCCTTGAGAGACTAGCTCAGGTGCAGTTTCTTACCACGTACATATCTAATATTAGATGAAATTAAATCTCTCTTCCCCCCCCTCCCCCCGAGGTCTAAAAATTTAATTGGATATGTAATTTTGTTAAATATGGAAATAAATTCCACTCACTTTAGAAATCAAAATTGTGCCACCAGAGCAATGGAGTAATACAGAGATATTTAGGACAGGTTCAGTCAGATATTTAGAGATCTATGATGAAATCCTGGCCTTATTAAAATCCTTGGGACTGTTCCAGATGCTAGTGGGCCTACAACATTATTCTTATTTTATGTGGTCCAAAGGCAAGCACAGAACAGAGACATTGTTAATATTGGATCTCAGAATAAGTAAAACGCCAGAAAAGGAATACTGTATATTTAGATGTTTTCTTGACAGAATGCATTGTGCACTTTTTGCTTAAGAAAGTTATTTCTTCTTAAAAGTAATTTAGTATTTGAAATTATCTAGAAGGCATTTTTGGTTTGTATTGAATCTAGAAGAAAATGAATTCCATTGCAGAAATGATCAGTTTAATATCCAAAAGAGTTGAATATTCTTGTACTGCAAAAGCTGAAGAGCGTACTCAAGTTTAGGAATTCTGATTATCCCACTGTCATGAATGGAACTTCCCAGTGGGAGTAAGTGGAAGTAGTAATTGCAATTCTGTGAGTTGGAATAGAATGATACAGCAAAATATAAAAACCAATGTGTTATGGATCAAAGCTGTTACTTGATGTGATGCAAGGCAAAGATAAACGCAAATTACTGATCTGACTGAATATCAAGCTAAGTTTACTTACCTTGATTTTGCTTTTCCTCTGCTGGCATCATCAATTCTCAGCTTGTAGTACAGTGCAGCCAGGTGTTCAAATTCACAGAAGGCCAAGAATTACTCCCTTCCAGAATGTGGGAAGTAAAACCAAGGCAATGTAATTCGTATTCAAAAGTAAATACACTGTGTGACAGATATAAAACTGCTGAACTAAACAGTAGTTCTCACTTTTTTTCAGAAGTACATCAGCTGCAGGGTAAAATGCAAGGACATGAGCTGCTGACCTCCTCCTAGCATCAGGACCAGAGAAACTACTCTACACTTTATCGTCAATTAAACACAGTTGAAAACCAACTCTCCAAAAAGCTGATCAATTTACATCAGCAGATATCTTTTGTAAAACACATTTTATGGACTTCCACTGAGATCCTTTTTCTACCTGCCGCATGGTTCTATACTACCTACTGGGCACTGATGGTAGCCTTCAGAAAGTGCAGCTTCAAATGGTCAACTTCATCCTTTAGCAAGAAGAAAATCTGGATACTGGATAGCGACAACGTCTTCAGAGAAAATGATATACAACAGAAAGAGATTAGTTTCCTGCCATTGTTTCTTCCTGTTAACAGCCAAATTCTACTGGATACTCACCATGACACAAAGAACTCATGGCCAGGAATATGCCCACTCCATCCGACTGGATGGGGACATCATCTTGGGAGGACTGTTCCCCGTCCATGCAAAAGGGGATAGAGGTGTGCCCTGTGGGGAACTCAAGAAAGAGAAAGGGATCCACAGACTAGAGGCAATGCTGTATGCAATCGATCAGATTAATAAAGACCCTGATCTTCTCACCAATATCACTTTAGGTGTCCGGATCCTTGATACATGTTCCAGAGACACTTACGCTTTGGAGCAATCCTTAACATTTGTGCAAGCATTGATAGAAAAAGATGGTTCAGATGTGAAGTGTGCTAATGGCGACCCACCTATTTTCACTAAGCCAGACAAGATATCAGGTGTGATAGGTGCTGCAGCAAGTTCTGTGTCCATTATGGTTGCTAATATTTTAAGACTTTTTAAGGTAAGGAACGTTTTCTACTCTTCATTTGTATTTGAAAGAATAAAATAAGTGAGATGATTGTGTCTTGGTGCTTTCAAGGAAGAAAGGACTGAAATTTGAAATGAATGATTTGCCCTTTTAAAGCAAAAAGTAAAAAAAAAGAAAAAAAAAAAAAAAACAATGACTGCAGACCCTAATTTAAGGTGCCAAATGCCTCTTTTGAAGTTCTGAGCAATCAGAGCAAAATGTGCACATATTTTAATTCTTCGGGGTTTTTTATTCTTATTTTTTTTTGTTATTCAGTGTTTACGCTCATCAGGACTAGGTTGAGATTTATTTCACGAATTTCCAGGAGAATGAAATGGAAGGTTTAAATACAAATCCATTTGTAGGAGGATCAGATAATTTCCCTAAATAGGAAGATAGACCAGCAATAATCTAGTGCTATTGATGTGCACTTCTAGCCAAATGAAGTGTGCTGAAATGTCTTTGATTTCCTCGAAATCTTAACCTCCTCCATCATTTTCACAAGGTGATAATTTTTTCCAGACTTTGTTATCACTTTGTGAGAGATTACTTTTGGACAGCAGTTCTGCTGGCATATTGTTCATTTGCTTCTGTGTACTTTATTAAATCCTGGAAAAGTAAACCTACTGCTTTTAAACTCACCAAGTGAGATGGAAAGATGAATATATGCTAATCAATCAGCTTACCTGGAGCAGACCAGGAAGCTAGCATTTAATTTTTAATCCTGTGAAATGGTAGATAGATCATGGTAAGCTGAGCATTCTTTTTCTATGCACAGAATGGCTGTAATATTTTATCTGAAGCTATTACTGTCCTACTGCCTACAGTTATTGACTGGTTCCTTCCGTTCTTGTCTTATGTCCTTATAACTTCATAATCACTGAAAGCCATGTTAATGTACCATTTCTTTGACTTCGATGAAGAATATTCTGGTACTCTTAAATATTGATGTTATGTATTTTGAAAACTGTTGTACTTGACTAACTGTAATACCTGAGAGACTGTACAGAAGCAGGAAAAGATTGTCCTTTTTGAAGGTTTCTCAGACTGGAAAAGAGTATTTTGGTCATTTATAGGGAGAGTACTGTCTGTCCTTCCTTCTGGTTCTCCCATGAAGGACATAATCATGGCTTATAATTCAGTGGAGAAGGGAAGTGTCTGCTGGGCTGTGATTAGGTGTTTGTTACAGCTACAGAACCCCTGGCTGCATTTGCTACACACATTTGAGAGTTGTGGACTTGTACCAGCTGTATGCTTTGCTTGTTGTGAAAGTCAAGTACACAAAACTAAGCTGAGATTTAAGAATCTGTGTATGGAAAGCACCTTTGGAACCATGCCTGGGGGAGAGAGGGCGGGCTGTCTTTCCTGGGAGTAATCATGCATACTGTGGAACATACCTATTTTTAATTTAATGTCCTTTTCAAAGTTGTGTTACTCTATTAAATAATGCATAGCTCTGAAGTGATGATATATGGAACGGTCATTTTAATACCCATCATAATGCAGAATCACATAGAATACACTTACACCCAGTTTGGAGTTGAATACAGTGTAGTAGACTGATTTAAGAAACTAAGCCTTGTAAGGCATGCATCAACTGTGAATTAAGAGCAGCAAGAAGGAAAGAGGCCTATGAATTGTCTAAGATACCAGCAATTTGTCTTCTGAAACCATGACAGCTACCTCCTGATTTCCATTATGCAATAAGATTGCAAATAACATTCTACTGCAGTCTTAATCAATAGAGGGCCACGTGATATCCCCCTCTGGGGAAAGATCTTATTTACCCATTTAATTGATATAACATAGGTGCTGGCAAAATGAGGAGACATCTCTTTTAGTTTTAATTATAGATCCTGCACAAATATTCTTAATAATGTAAAAAAAAAAAAAAAAAAAAAAAAAAAAAGACAAATGATGGCCTTTAACATCTCATGTTGGACCAACATCTGAAGTCTCTTTTTACACCTTCCTCTCAGGAGTAGCTTTGTTACCCTTGGGGGGATTCTTTGCATGAATGAAGGCTTCTGCATAGCCTCATTTCAGTGGCACTGTAGAAACCATGCACTATGGTTATAAGCAAGCGCAACAGGAAATTAAGGATCACTTACCAGAAATACAGAAGTATAATCCAGTTGGGGCTGAGCAAAGACATGGGCTGAGATTCTCAGCTGATACAGCCCACAGAACTGTGTGGCTGAGGACCAGGACCATGGTCCATGCTCATAGAGATTCTTAGGATGAAATCAGTGTTCACTCTATCTGTGTATGTGTCCAGGCTGGACACTCAGCTGGTGTAGATCTCTGTAATTTCATTGATGCTGATGATCACCATCATGCAAACACCTGTTTCTGTTATTACCAGAATGAGTGCGATTCATGCGTATGTCTGTCTAACATTTCTATTTAGCAAATTGACCCTTTAATTTGAAGTTCAGTATTGCTTTAATATCTGCTCTGAAGTTCCTAAATGTCAGGACGACATATTTCTTGAGAACATTGTTATCTAGTGAAATTTTAATCTGTGATGAAATTGTGAGAAATATATCACTCAATCTGAATACACATAGAAAAACAGCCTGAGAAATATTATGCTCAGCAGCTGGTATTTTATGCTGCTATTTTTCTTTTTCTTTCCTATTTTTTTCAGTCTCTTATCAATTCTACAGCGTAAAACACACTGGTCAGTAGCCCTATGTGATGATCCATTGGATAGCATAAACTGATTGATATTCATGGTGTCTAAGTCTGTTTTCATGAGAAGAGAGGGAGAGTACCACAAAAAATGTTCTTTATCTATAGCCTTCTTCTAGCCAAATGGCTCACTTTGAATTCTCTGACCTTTGTTTTTCTTTTTTGCATCTCTAGGAGTAGCATCACTTAACAGGTGATTTTCTGCCTTTAGCAGCTCCAAGACATTAAGGTCTGAACTTGGACAGCCTAAATTTCCCCTGTTGGTGGTTTTAGACCTTTCAGAGGCACTTTGCAAACAGGAATCTTCTGTTCAAGAAGTTAGCTTGTGGACTTGTTAATCCTTGATATGTGATAATAAAGAAGTAGCTTATATTACTCTGGTACTTGATGAAAAGAATACTGTGTCAAAAAGATGAAGTTGTTTTTGTCAGAGCATCTCAAGGGTGGGCTGCTCCACAAGGGAAACTGAGCCAGGAGCAGAGGGTGACAGGAAGACAGGCAGGACAGTGGTCTCATGAATGGGGACACAGTCTCACAGTACCCAAATGAGAAGAAAAAAAGCAGAAATGGACACAGTAACCAGGCTCAACCAGCAGGCCAGCAATTTCCAGCCAAGTCCCTAGTGATGCAGCAGATCTGAGGTCAGCTAGGAAGGCAGGTCAGCGAGGCAAGGTCAGACTTGGTGAAGTACAAGGCCAGCAACACGGCTCGGGCAAGGCCAGAGCTTAAGTGCAGTGACCTGAATGAAGGGGAAAGAGCAATTTAACAATTTTTTGGTATTTCGCATGGGAAATTACTGTAGGAATAGGGTAGACAAGTGTGGACCTGCATATTTCCTTTCTTCTGGTGAATAAGGAGTTAGTCTTTCCTCTGCTTAATGGGAGGTGACATTGTTAGGTCTATGTTTTCTCCAGTCTGGAAACTCGGCTGCCAAGCTGGGTCCTGTTTGGCTGATAGATTGATTCAAGGTCCAGCTTTCCCTGTTGGCCAATGCTCAGTAGCCAAGAGGGAACTCTTGCCTGGATTATTCAAGAGAAACTTCTTGCGCTCACCCCCTTCCCTGGCTTTTCTCTCTAAAATTTTGGCTTCTAGTAGAGCACTGAGGTAGGGCCTAGTGATGCCCTTTAGCTTTTTTGTGTGAAACTTGTAAGTGCTTGCATTGTTCCCAGTCTATCCAAACTCAGCTTAGGGGAAACAAGAGACTCTGTAACACAGCTCACTTCATATATTTTGCTCCTTGTATTCATCAAAATGTCCGACTAACCCTATTTAATGGTTGAAGTCTGCTGGATAAAAAGAGAGACATTTGTTTACGCTAGTTTCCTCCCATCTAAAAACCTCATGCTATTCCTGAACTCCTTGGTACTCTCCATCTGTCACCTTCACACATCTTCTAGCCAGTGTCACACTGGGAGCAGCCGAGGGACAATGACTTGCATGTGAATTAAGATGAGTGGACAATATGTTTGATGAACTGTGATGTTAAGCTTATATATATATATATGTGTATAAACACACACACACACACAGACACACATATATGCACACACATACATACATACATATAAACATACATACGAGAAAAGCCAAAATATTGCTTCCCCTTCCTCTTCCTTTCCTTTCTCATCCCTTCCCTTCACTTCCCTTCCCATCCCTCTAATATGCATTGGAGCACATTTGCTTTATACATTTCATATGCATTTACCTTTTCAGAAGTACGCAGTATGAATGACATTCTGAAGTTACTCTTTTTACTTTATGTGTGACCATCTAAAAATGCAAAGAACAGTTTCTTTAAACAAATCTAGTAGTGAATATATCAGTTCCCCAAGCATTTTGTCTATTTGCTTTGATTCTTCGTTTGCCTTGTCTTGTTTTTTAATGGATACCTTCAGCTGGCAGCCTTGCCCTTCTAGCAGGGCTGTAGCTGGATGATGATTTTTGGGTGCAGCTGCAAGTCTTTTCACCTTTAGCTGGCATGGGACTGTTGCTGGGATGCGTTCCAGACCTTCAAAGAACATCAGAGAGGCTCCCAGAAATAGAAGAGGGGAGCACAGGGATTACAGCTGTGCAGAGCCTATCTCGACTGAGCCTCATAAATACAGGGCTTTCTATTTAGTTGCATCAGTACTGTTTTTTCTCATGATTGAAGGGTATATGATGTGAATAATACTATTACATTTTACTGCTTACTTTCTGAGATCACATACATACTTTGTGTGGCAATCTGAACTATATACAGATCCTGATCCATATGTGTGGAAATTTTTGCACCTTGTGAGCCTTACCAACTTCAGAGGTGCCAGCGTGGTGCTGGAGTCAGCCTTTTCCATATCTGACTGCAGGGCCTTTCCATAATGGGGAGAATTTTACCTTTAACTTTGAAAGAAATAACGAACAGACTCAAGAATTTTACCTAGCATATTGGCATACATTAATACAAAATGTGCTGCACTAACTAAAATATATCAATTTTCTGTTCACAGTGTCATACTACATTTGTCAATAACATCTCCTGCAGCACAGCATTTGAAATTTGAAATATGTTTTTTTTTTCCTGTGATTAAAACATATGTGGAAAATCTTGTGTGAAGTGTGAAGAAAAATGGTTGTTAGTAGGGAGAAGGCTGAAACATTTTGAAATCATCTCTTAAGATGAACAGATTTGTTTTACTTTTGTTCTAGATAATATTTTCACTTTCTGAATCATTTTTAATTATAAAAGGAAGCCGTTGCCAATGCATCTCATTTAATTTTACAGTGTTTTTTTGTAGCTTATTACAAGTACAAATCTGTTTAGTGCCTGAACATCTTGCCTTGTTATTGGCTGGAAAATACCGTTATAATCGTTCATTTTTTTTCTGTTTTTTCATAATTTAACTTCTGTTAGCTAGAAATTGCATTGATATCTCTTCATATATCCAAGCACCTATCTGTGTTGTGTAAAAAACATTTAATTCAGTCATGATTTTTCCTTTAATGCTAGGTTGTCATAGAATCATAGAATCATAGAATTGGTAAGGTCATGGTCATGGTCAAGACAGGCAAATGCATGGTCAAGACAGGCAAATGCCAGGTCAACACCAAGGATAAAATGATATGTACAACAGGCACTTTACCAGTATCAATAATGAAATAGCTGGGAAATTTTTTAGCTGCAGCCAGAGGAAATAATAGGTTTCCAGATTCTGTGAAAACTGCTAGGACTGATTAGCATCAAATTTTATGTGTGCGAAGCTGCTTGAGGCAAGGGAGTACAAAAGCAACTTGATGCATTCATTTAGTATTTTACAGTATATTAGTTCCTTAAATATTCCTCTAAAGATCTAATATTTCTTAGTCTTCTCCCATTCGTGGATGGAGTTATAACTAGTGGTTAGAGCAAAGTGGCAATCTGATTTTCTGTGTTATTTTCCCATGTTTGTCATTGGCTTGCAGTGAGACTTTAGCAGAATCTCTCAACCTTTTTGTGCTTCTCTTTTGTCACTTTGATTTGATTGTATTTATCTATTTCACGGGAACAATTGGGAGCTTGATTAATGTTTGTTAAATGGTTCGGGATGTCTCCTCTGTTTTTGTAGGCAAGCTGAAGCTGTCTAAAATGTTGAGGCTTTTATGCAGCCCATGTTATGGCATTTAATAACCACAGTATGTGAGCACCTTACAAAGAGACCAGTAGTCTAATTTTCTTTCTGCTTCCCTCAGGGCAGCTCTGACTATATGTGTACATGTATGTATAAATATACATATACATGTAATTTTTTCCCTCACATGAAGGGAACTGCATATGTAGAAAGAATTACTTCACCCTTTCATGGCTGAAGTTTGGCTGAGTTCTTACCCACTGTATTAAGGTTCCCTGTGTATGACGAAAGTCCATGGGGTTATTTGCTAAATAATACCTGTATTAATATAGATATCAGTCATAACTCCACAAACAGTAGACCAAAATGCTAAGGAGAGGAGTCTAGCTGTTCAGTAAGGGCCAACTTCTTCACAGAAACACAGGTTCTATGTGGGAGTTTTTAAAGATCTTTCATTAACAGGAGACTCTGGCACTGAGGCCAACTGACGCGAACAATCTCATCCATACCGTAAACTCTCCTAATCTCCCCAAAGATGGGCTGCATGCAGACTGCTGGGAGGGGATGATCCCTGACCCACGTTAGCTTCTGAAGCATGATGGAAATTGTTTGGGAGACTCCTGGCACAGGTCATACCCGAGCTATTTAGCAGTGCAGGCGCTTGAGTTCAGGAATGTGGTATGGGACTATTTAATTTCTGAGTGTAGAAGCTGCTGCTGATTTCTCAGGGCAGAGCTCCACTGATCCTGTACGGAAGGGGAGCCAAGGCACTTCAGGAGTCACTGATGCTGTTACAGTGTTTTAATACAATGATGTTAGTTTTATTAGCCATAATGAGAACTATATTAAGATTTTTTTTTCCTGATGGATATTTGTTTCAGTAGATTGACAGCTGTGAAATAGTACTAGACTTGCATTCTGACTGTCATCAGAAACCAGGCACTACCGTGTGTTACTGCCAACTGGTAGATGTTGTGGTTTTACGTAGTTCTATCCTCATTATTCCCCCTAAAGCACATTGTGCTTTTAGGTTTAAACTAGTTCACAATGCTTAAACATATAACCTTTTGTTTGTTAGAATTTATCAGAGAAAAATAGTCATCCAAACAAAAGTCTGACTGAAGGACACTAATTCCACTTGAATGAATTAAACAGCCAAGAGCAAAATGCTCCTCTGGGCTGGGATCTACATATGCTACCAGATCAGAAAAGCAAGATATTATGTCCCCTATTCTTCTGGCAGGACAATTAAGCATTTAACTGGGGCCTTAAATTAGGAGGCTCTTTGCCCTTGGCTGCCTATGTCCCCAGTAGAGAGAGTAACATGCTTTCAGAGGGGGACTGAATCAGGTCTGTGAGAGTGAATGCATCTTTCAGTGTTCAGAAAGAGAATGGGTTTACGCATTGTTCTTTCCTCAGATAGAATTTATCACTGAAAGGTTTTGGGCAGATTTTGGAAGCCTTCCATGAAGTCATAGGTGGCTGTAAACACATTTGTGAAAAGATTTTGAATAGCTGCATGGATGGTGCCATTTTCTTAATTCATTTATATCCTCTCCTCTTCTATTTTTTCTTCCATTATCTCTATTTCTCTCTCTCTCTCTCTCTCTTTTTAAGAGAACTTATGACCAGTCCTCTCTATTTCTCTCTCTGTGTCTTTGGAAAATTTACTTTCTGACCACTATCCCCCTTATTATTCAAGGGAATATTTCATTCCATATTCCTCAGCCAAAGTCTTTGTCTCATGTATGCGGAATAAGCACGACTCTGTCTGGGTCTCAGTTTCTTGAGTCATGAGGTTCTGCAGGTCAAGGAAGAGCTGGCGTTTGGGTGGCTGATGAGTGACACATATCTGTAGGGCAATCTGTCTGGAGATAACAGCAAATCAGGGAAATGGTTGTTGAGAGACTGAAGCCCCAGTGCACAATGAGTTCTCATTCTCACCTCACTCGAGAATTTCTTGCCTGTGACCCGAGATAAATATCTGGCTCTAACTCTTTGAAATTAATCATTGCCAATAGGGATGTTGAGGTGGTACTGCGAGAGCTCTTTCTCTATTGTATTTCTATTACAGCTTGGACTGTGGAATAGGAGCAAAAGTGTTTTGTCTGAGTAGTTCAAATTGTGAGGTTTGACTTAAGTTCTTTCACAGAAGACACTTGCAACATTCAGCTGTGTAGCTTCAGTATTTGTGGAGGGAGAATTAGGATCTTTATTCCTTCTTCTCTGATACATATATGTACATGGCTCCTCTATAAAGTTGCAAGTAAGACAATTGGTCATTTTGGATAACATTCCACAAAAAGCTCCTGACAATTTGCATTGTATTTTGATTTTGACTGTGGCTCTGTCACATTTAAAATGACTTTACAAGCTTTCAGATTGGATAAAATTTTGTCAGCCAACTTCACTGCAGTACCGTAAGACAATATACTAATCCTCCATAGTGACTGTTACTGTTACTCAGATAAATTTTCTTTGTTTATCATTTGTAAAGTCCTTTGAAATGTAAGATCTTAGTGAGAAGTTATCATCGCACATGATAAACATATCAAAGAGGCTATGTATCCACAGTAGTTCTCCAGTCCTTATGGTCCAAAGTGAAGCCCAAGAAAAGAGCTAGAGAAAGAATTTACTTTCTTGCCATATTTTTTGTGTCATGAGTATGGTTTGTTTTTATCTATAGTGCTGAAACACAGTAAGCTCTCACCCAGAACCACCTTCCTGGAGGGATGTCCCCTAGGCAAGGACTCATTGATCTAGAAGGGGTGCCTTATGAACAGCAGATAGAATCACAGGAAGTCTCAAGACTTACCTATTCAGATGATGTGTGAAAAGATTATTAATTAAATTAAGTGGGCTTCATTTAATCATAGGCTAAAGATATCGAGAGGCACTGATGCAGAAGAAAAGACATATAGGCCAATAGTAGGAAGGAGGAAATATGTAATGGCTGTGTACATGCTTTTGCACATGTATGTTTGCTAGTTTGCTATGTTAATGTTTGCTATGTTACTGTATGACTATAAATTCATTGGCTGTAGACTACATTGACCAAACAAGCTTTCAAGAGAACTCTGTGAGAGCCCTGGAATGTATTTTAGTAATCTGAAACAAGGAACTCATTTATCATTAGGAGCAGCATGAAAAATCCTGGGGACTCAGACTGTGCTCATCACTGTGCTGCCTGGGACACAAAAACACGAACTGCAAAAAGAGACAAATGGGCTGTCAGGGCTGGTGTCTTGCACGGAATGGAAAGTGCGAAGGCCTGGGAATCCCGTGACTGCGGAGGCTTGCTGCAGGGGCAAGGCTTGTTCTCTGATTGGGATATCTGGCTTCTGCCAAGTTCAGGAGAGGAGCAGACAAATAGATTAAGTGACAACATTCCTCCTTGGCCAGCTGGATAGGACCTATTTGCTGAATTCTGAATACTCAAAAGGGAAATGAAGTCTGATTTTTGTGTCACTTAGATTGGTTTAAATAAAGCATAATCCCTGGGAAAGCAATGAATTCCAGGGAAGCTTGTGAATTATACAGCTGTAAAATTGGATTTATCCAGAGGGAAATGATGAATATCAGCTTAAATTGTGTGTCCATGCAGTCATTAGGCTTCCTATTCCAATAAGGAGTTTAAAAGATGTGTAGCAAAAGTAGTTGTGGATCCTTAAATATTATTTCACGATGTTAACAGTTATGATCACAATGATACTCATTTGGCCTCAGTCCACAGGGGAATAGGGATATGTTCATTTGGAAGAGACGGTTTGTTTCTGTGGGATGGCACAGATCTTGAGTGAAGTGGCAATCTGATCTCTACAGGCATGCCTCTGTAGGGGGAGGAGGGAGGGGACTTTTTAATACGGACTAGCTATAAAAATAATACCCTGAATTCTATTTAAAATGAGGAATTAGTAGAGTACAGACATGTATGGCTAGGATGTTGTTATGAGAGGGAAAATTTAGGTTGATTATTAGAAAAAATATTTCCAAGAAGCTCCCTGTTGTACATTGTCTAAAGGTTAATCTAGTTAGGTATGATAGGAGAAATGCCAAATTTCCTGTTTGCCAGCTTTCTGAAAATTAGATCGGAAAAAAGTATAAAATTATATGTTGTAGTATCATCAGGAAAATCATCTAAGTAAAGCAACCAGTATATTCCACTCCTAACTTTGATGGTTCTGTTTGCAATCCTTTACATAACAAAGCACAGGATTTTAAAGTTACCAGCTGCTATATTTACTTGCCAAAGTGTGAAGACAATATGTATTATCCTGAGGATTAAAGAGCTGATTTTCTTTTTGCTCAGTTCAGGCAGAACTGAAGTATTTTCTTATGAAAGTAAAAGCTCTTAGTAAGCATGAAACATGAGGGGAAAAAAGTCTGTTTGTGTCTTCTTTGTTGGATAGGATTTGATGATGGCCTTTGAAAATTTAAGTGTAAACATTTATCTTATTAACTAATGTCTCTTTCTTTCTGCATGTTGCAAACAATTTCACTTGTAAAACCCAAATGCAGTCAAAGCTGTTGTTTCAGCCTACTGGGAACCATTTTGCCAAATATCTTCTGAAAAGCAAAAACTCATCATCTGCAAGCTGTACGCCATCTCCAGTAACACCTGAACAGCATTTTCGAAACTGGATATGTAAGCTATTTGAGACAAGATGTATTGCAGAGGGAAAAGAATATCACTAGAGCTAGATGCTGGGACTGGAATATAGAGGGATGGATAACTGTGCTTTATGCTGGAGTGTGAAAAACTTGCAGTTGGAACAGATGCTAAGAATGCCCTGTGACTCAAGGTATGATTTCCTGCCATTCCTGCCAAGTAGCAAAGCTTAAGTTTTCCTTTTTCTCCTTATTTCTATTTTTAGACTGAATAGCAAAGGACTTTTGCTTCAGGATTGAAGATTTGAAATTCACAGTTGAAGTTCTACTTACTTTATTGCCTCTTTGCATAAGGATTAAATAATATTACTTTGGGTGTGCTGGGGAGAATGAATGTGACTAAGATGTCACAAGCTTATGTGGAAGGCACAGGTTTTTGTGGGGATGGGTCAAATAATCACTTGGCTCCGCGGCAGGCTGCAGAGCTTCATCTGAGTGCGACAGACTGTCTTGGTTTTGTGCTAGTGACCACTGAAGCCTTACCTGATTTGTCTTGCTTCACCACAGATTTTCTCTGTGACCTTGGGCGAGGCACCCCGAACCAAATCCTCTGAATCTGACTGTTGATTTTCATGGTAGGTGGGTGCCCGGGTAACCCTGGAGGATTGAACTCGGGGGTCACCTTGCCTCTTCTCTAATGTAGAATGTAGGTTTTAGCGCTTCTATGCCTTGCAGAGATTTGTGAATTTAAAGGCTCCTGGCTAATCAGATATAAGACGTGGGGGCATATAAGTACCTCAGATAGCTAGTTCTTAATGAGGGATTCCTTGTATCCTCTTACCTAGTCCCCTCCCTTGGGTTTTCGTATGAAAGGGGATTATCCAACTCACTATGTGATTTAAATGTGCAAGTCATCAGTCACTGGAGCAAGATATGAAACCTGCTTGACCTGCAATTAGAAGCTGTACATCCCCCTTAGGAAGCCCTGACAGTTAAAGAGAGAGAGACCAAAATTCACGAAAAAATACTTGTATTATTTTCCAGTAACGCTGAAATTGTTAAAACTCATCTCTGCAATTTATTTTAGAGTGATTGGGAAAACATATTTGCCACTATTACAGCAAAGCATGATATTAAGTAGTATATGACAGAAGAAAATTGAGACAGATGTGTGAAACTAAGTGAGTGCTATTTTTTTCTTAAATGCTTGAGAAAAAAAGCCAGTCAAGTCAGATTTGAAAAGAGTTGCTGGCTGGCAGTTATTCCGGTTTATATCTAATGACACAGGAACTTTTTTTTTTTTTTTTTTTTTTTTTTTTTTTTCATTTTAAAGCTGACTTCATTAACATTTTGTTTTCTTATGTGTACCTTGAGTAAGACTCCCTATGAACAGTGCAGGGTCTGGCACATGGCAGCAAATGACAGCCTCGTCTATTTACCATGGAGCAGATCAAGAGCTAAGAGCATTTTTCACACCTTTTAGAAAAGGTGCTTCATATTTTTAAATTTTCTCCATTTCAGTTGTTTTTAATATACCAAAAGCAAGACTGCAATATGATAAGCAGGACTATGCAAATAATTAGTCAGCTTGACAACTGAATGGAAAAATAAACATTCATTTTAATCTGAACCAAACTTATTATGTTGAATTGGGATTTAGGGGCTTTTTTTTGTTTGATTGCTTTTTATTTTCATAAGGAAAGCTCTCCAGAATGTTTTGTTCAGTATTAAATGATATCTGTTCCACATGGAAAAATATTTTATTTCTATTTGGAATATTTTGTAATTTAAAAAAGCAGTAGGTTTGAAACACCTATCTTGGATGCCCTTCATTAAGTGGTAATTGTCCTACTCATTTTACTGCTTGGAGTATTTGCACATAAAACATAAGGCTTATGATCAAATCCTTCCTTTTGGATTCAGCACAGGGAGTGAAATAAAGCTTAGGAGATGGGACAACTCAATTCTAGGCCCCATCACAACAGATAGAAATATTGTATACCATTCACAGGGAATGAGAACAGCTTACCTCACTCTTGAGGACTAAGCCACACTGCATAATTTAGCTTTCCCTCAATCCCAATCTCATGACTTCTTTATACCCCTAAGGGTCCTATCCTGCAAGACTTGTGCATGCAAAGTTTCCCTGGAGAGGTCTCATCTCTGAACTCTTGTCAAAACAGGCCTGTAATTGTGCATCTGCTTCTTTGAAAACTACTTCCTGCTTTCTTCCTTCTGAACAGCTGTACACAAGTTAATGTTGCTGTTGCCAGATGCTGCCTATTCACTGCTGATATGCTTTCACAATGGGAACATTTTATTTCATCTATGCTAGAATTCATTAAATATTCATTGGAGCAATGATTTGAACTTACCTATCCCTGTTTCTTGTTGAATGCTGGACTACAGAGTGAATTACTCTCAGATGGGTCCAATGGAAGCTTAATTGTTTATGAAATCATGAACAGCTTCAGCAGGAGAGAGTTTCATGTCCCCAAATCCTATAACTCAATGGTTAGTTGTTCCCAGCTGAGTACTCTAACCACCAGGCTATTAAGTATAAAACAGGCAGCTACTATGGACTCATTTCTCCTTTTGGAACATACTGGTGCACTGTGAAGATAAATTGACAAAAATATGACAGATGGTCGTGATGACAGAGACCAAAACCAGTGAAAAATCTTTAAGGAAATTGGGGTGAATGCCATAGGGACACTTAGCAGTAAAGCACATTTGAATACTCTAACAATCATTTAGATGTTAACTATGGATTACAGAGCTTTTATCTTTAGGATCAAGTTAGAAAGCGTCGGCCAAAACACAGACACACAGTTCATCATACCCATCTTCAGCTGCCTAGTTTAAGACAATCCTCGAAGACAGACTCCTGCATTCACATAGCAACTGATTCCTTCCCCAGTGACCCTGAAGCATGAACAGTCTCCGGGAGCACCTATGTTCATCAGCACAGAGGAAGACCAGGTGACTTCCTAGGACTAGGCACTCCAAGTGACCGTTGCTATAACATATGAGCATTCTTCTTCCAGAGGGTCTAAATGTCAAGCAGGTCTTTCAGTATGTAGGGCTGAGCTCTTTGCAGTGTAGATGCCTTGCCATGAACTGTCTCATTCACACACACTCATAAAATATAAATTCTGCATGTTGTTGGCATACAGTCCTGTAATTACTTTTGGTCTGTTTCTACAAATACAGCTTTATATGAGGACCACAGAGATTTTTGTTTCAAATGTGGAAAACTAGAGGAAAATTCATACACACATAACAGCTATTGACAGTGATATTTGTCATTCCTTCTTTCAGGCTATTGTGAATATTGTGGATATTGTAGTTATTTAGTCAGGCTGATATCACAATAATAAATAATGTTGCATTTTACTTTATAGCTCCTACCTGCACTATTGCTCCAGGCATCTCCCTATAAAGACCATTAAAATATTAAAACAGAGACCAAATGAACCATAAAAATAACGCCAAATGGACAAACAAAGCAAAGTAATTGTACTATAACAAACTTTTTTTTTCTTTTTTCCCTGATCTTAACACATTTCTTTAAACAGCTTAGATCTGTGGCATTTCTTAACTGAAGGCTCATGATGCCGAGAGCGCTGGAGGAGGCACGGATAGAGTGTATAACTAACAGTTTCTGCAAGTTAGAATGAAAGAATACAGTAATTATGATTTTAATTAGGATACTTCTCAGATGTAGTGGCTGAAAAATTCAAGTTAAAGTGTTAAATGTCAATGTACATGAATCTTACTGATTTTCTAAAAGCACCCTTTGAAAATATTAGGGAGGGAAACATTGTTAAAAATATATACATATTTATTCCCACTTCATAATAGCTGAATTCGCCTCTCTTTGCACTGAACTGCATGCCAAGGGGAACAAAAAATGATGACAGGAGGTTGCAACCTGTAACTTGGCAGCGCTCCATAAGCTCAGCCAGCACCCCTGAACAGTGCACAGGAGCACCTGAGGAAATGAGAAACACAATACTGTAGGTGGAAGGACTTTCGGAGAAGTGGAGCTATCCTAGGCCCCAAATCAGCCTGTGCATATGCTACTGTTAGCAACAAATTTTATCTGGCAATACATCAAATATGGACATTGCTTTGGATTACAAAAAAATAGCCGTACAAGTTCCTTGATGCTCTGGAGCAGCCTACTCTAAGCCAACAAGTTAAAAACCACCCACCTTGCCTACAGTGTCAGGTTGTCCTTCATGCCAGAAAAGCCTCTAGCGGCTTAACATTGGATTTGCAAGACGTAGGTCTTAGTATTTTGGGCCAAGAAATCTCTTATGGGCATAGGCTCAATTTCCACTGATTGTCAATGAGAATGTCTGAAGCTTGTTTAAGGGCGTAAAGTGATTCATGGAAATTTAGTGTCAAACAGTATGTGAAAATTTCCCCTTCCTTTGGTTGCTGCTGGAAAGCATTCCAGAATGTTGTAAATTAAGAAACATCTATTGATGGCCATAGACAAAAATTAAAGAAATACTTTAGTCTTTATACCATGCAGACCAGTGTAGCAATTTGATATGGCTGATGATCATTCAAGTGACTTGAAAATTCTTTTTAGAAAACAGGTAAAAACCCCTTGATAGTAATGCTATAAATTGTACAATGTAGTTACAGCCTTGTCCTAATAAGACTAAACAATATTTAATGTATTTTTAAGTAAATAATTATCAAGTAGGTGCAAGCAGAAAGGCAAAGTTAGTAAAATTTGTACATGTAAAACCAAAAGTAGCAGCAGTAGTAGTTCCATACATATTTGATCATTTTACAGGGCTACATGTGTTTTTTAGAAAGTGATTTAACTTGCAGTAAATGATGTCTGAACTGGCCATCTATCACAGCACAGTTTGTCTGCAGTACTTACAAACCTAACACCCAGAATGACAAGTATAATTACATGCTTCTGAAACATATGCCATAATTTATGGATATTAAGCCAGTACAAACAAGAGATCAAATTCTAGTGTAAGCAGTCATCCAAGAAATCATCCTGACATTTATTTCATTAAAACCTTTCTTTCACTATGACAGTAAGAACATACCTGAGTATCACTATGTACATTTGTAGATACTTGCCAATTATTGCATGTTTGCAAAGCAAAGAACCAGGTACATATGCACAGTTAACACTTAATTTTCAGTTGTACTGTGCACATGTGCTTATGTAGGAGTTTATTGTGCTCCCTTATTAGCCATAAGAGATTAATATATAGGACATAAATAGTAACAGCTTCCCCCCCCTGTTGTTTATACTGTGCATATCTTAACCTTCAATATGTAATTTAAATTAGAAAACTGTAAAATTGCTCAAGCTGTAGGAAACTGGCAGTTTGTTGTCTTGAGACGCTGCTAAGAATTGGAGCAGAAAAAAGGAGGAATGAGGCTGGATGAACTGGCTCGGGAGTCCCCAGTGCAGACTAGCAGCACTGCGGTGATGGTGAACTGCTGCCGTAGTGCTAAGGTGTAGCTCAAGCTACAGCTTTTCTGCATCTCTCCTCATGCTACATATAGCTGCAAGTGGGGGTACGGGAGCAGGCTGTGCACTCAGGCACCTGCCGGGAGCTGCCAAATGCTGTGTGTTACTGGAGTACTGAGCAGGCAACAGGGTTGCTAATATGTGTAGATAATAAAATTGATTTCTATTTCCCATTGTCAGCATTGACCCTTAAATTCTTTGCCTGCTTTATCCCTCCTGCTAAGCAATGCTTTACTGCATGAACACTCTCAGGGAAATCTGAGAACTAGAATGAGCCAATATTTTGGAGAAAAAAGGCAATGCTGGCAACTAATGTCTGCCAGGGGCGAAATAATGCAACAGCATATATGAAACAGTATTAATGTAGAATGAAAGAATCATGAATGCCAGCCCACATGCAGGGACGGAAAATAGTTCTTGGTAAATAAATCTGATTTTCTTTTTAGCAAGATTTTGAGTTGTAACTGTGGTGACTTTTGTAAAACTTAATGCCACCAGTTATTTTGTGAGGTACTGGTCTAGTTCTAGCCTTAGCTTGTTAATGAGACTCTCGTAACTATTTTTATAAATTCAGTTCTTAAGAACTAACATCAATGGCAGCTTAGGGTGTAGCTGGATAAGCTTTTGCTTGAGATGTTTGTGAGAAGGCAGATTCATGGGGAAAGCCGCTCTCCACTGAACTGCTGCTGCAGTTGCTGTAATGCCAATGCCTGATTCAGTGAAGGAAATAATTGCTCCCTAAATTAAGGGGCTCCTCTACTACCCCTCTGGACTCCTTTCCCTGTTATGAACTGGAAACTGGGGGTTTGTTGCAGCCAATTTTCCTTGAACCTAGTTAAATATCTAGCTTGTTTCTAAGGTTTCCTTGGAATATCTACAAGGCATAAACAAGGCTTGCTGGTGGGAGCGGAAATCTGTGTATTTGTTAGGAGCTCTCTTACACCTTCTGAGAAAACAGCAACATAGAATTGTCTGTGAGGACGAGGAAATAACATATATGGTGAGGAAACATATAGACAAATTACAGAAAGTTTTCACGGTCTCTTTAGCTAGGCAACTGGGAGCACAAGGTCGGTGAGTTCAGCAAACAAGGGCTTCACTTCTACTTGAGAGTGCAGTGAGGAAAGACTTTGAAAATCATTAGAAGTGATAAGTAAGGTATTACAGTTCTTTCACAGGAAAGATAAGGAGGAGTATGTTTGTGGTGTCCTTTTTGGTTATTTGTGGTCTTGTAATGTGTCTGTCTGTAAGTAACCTACAGAAGCGAAAAATCCAAGCGTTTATTTTCAGGATGATAGTAACAGTCTGTTAAAAGTGTTCACTGTTGTCGGGTATCATCAACGTGGCTTACTCTTCCCAAAAACAAATGAGTTTACAGCATAGTTTATCAGTGTTACGGTCTTTCCAAGAAGAAGTTATACCTTAATGAAGGTACACACACCTTAATGAAGAAGCTGAACACCAAAGGTTTGGAATAAATGGAAATTTAATTTTTTTAATTTTAAAAGCTATATTGCCAAGATTTTTTTTTTTTTTAAAAAAAAAAACTTCAAAAGGCTGTATTTTCTAAGATGTTGATTAATTGTTTTTCTTCATTCTGTAACAGCAGAATAATGAAGCTGAGGTGGTTTTTCATATATTATTTTACATTTCTGATTTTACTTCTTTCTTTTGTTTGATCATAAGCTCCAGAAACAACATCATCCTGCATGAGGAGCATCTGCCTCATTGCTAGGCTCCTCAGGCCCTTGTGTGAGTGTTTTGCAATTGCCTTAGGCAATGGCCTTGTGGTTAAATTAGAGAGGTAGTGTCTGAGCTGCCTGGTCGTCTGCTCAGCACATGCAGAGGTGCTCTTTACTTTGTACTATGCATTTGACTGTGCTATTTTGCAAGCTGGTACCAACTGTATTGTATCATTTGAATTTATTCTCTTCCCAGTTAAAGTCTACCCAGCTCAGTTTCCCAAGCTATTTCAAGAGATACACACTGAGCTGTAAGAAAAAGGGTTCCTGGGTCAGTATTGCTTTGCATGGTGCAATATTAAATCCTAGCTCTACAACTAGAATTAAAAAAAATCAAGTAGATACACTCTTTACCCAGAGGATATGACTAAAATTGTCCTGTAGAGAGCTTGACCAAAAACATCACAATTTATCAGAATACCAGGGGACTAGCTACTGCTTAGTTTGTGCTTTGACCCTAATGATCAACTGGAAGAAGAAGGCTGAGCAAGAATAGTTACTGAAATATACAAACAATATCTGAAAATTAATCTTGTTTTATATAAAATTTTGTTGAGCAATAGGTGACTAGAAGGAAATAATGACAGAGTAAGGGGTAATGTGAGTACCACCACAATTTCAATAGGAGGTTGAAGATGGAAGACACATATATTTTGGCCTGGAACTACCATATGAGCAATACTTAGTAATGCAATATTGTGGTCTGAAGGGTCCTAAGCCAGAGGACTGTTTGAAAGATCAATTGGCTGGAAAACATTTGTTACCTGATGTCTGTCTTGGCTGCTTGACTTTCAGATAGATAAAGCCTCAACTTCTTTGCCCTTGAAATGAAATGAATTTTTCTACTTTTATTGGAAGTATAGATGTTAGTCTTGGAAATGCTATCAATATTTTCTTTAGTTCATTTCATCTGGGAGGCTTCTGGTACTTGCATGGCCATGGGAAGATAGGGAATTGTTTGCAAACATCATAGCCCCTCCACAACTTTATTTTACAAAGGAAGATGTATTATTAATGTTGCTGTCTTAGTCCATTCCCTGCAAATTAGTTTTAGACCTTTTCTAGTACCATGAACTTTATTGGTCCAAAAATGTTTGCTCTAGGAATGCCTTGCTTTAACAGAACCTATTCATTATTCCTAAGTTATTCTCCTAAAAGCTATTGGATTTAATTTACTTGGCATCACTCTAGAAAGTGGTGGCAAAACTATTCCATGCTCTTATTTTTGTCAGCTCTTTGACATCTTTCTCAACTATACCTGCAGTGTGCTTCAATATTACTTATTACTTTTAATATGTTCATGAAGGCAAGTCCTCGATTCATCTGTACATACTAACATAGAGGTGCCATTTAAAACTAGAGCGTGACACAAGGATGCTGTTCAGACCATGATCCTGTATTTCAGGAAGCTCATAGACTCTGGCTCATGTTAAACTTTCAAATCCCTTTTCTTCAATTGCAACAATTTTCCTTTTTTGTGTGTTTGTTCTTCATTGTAAGATCTGATGGACTCATAAGGACTTATGATACTAAGTATGATGGCTAAAAAATGGCAAATTAAAATTTGTGAGTGCTGAGGGACCCGTTTTAGTTCTTGTTCAGGTTGGTGGTAACACTAACAAAACTAAAAACTCCAACTACTGTGTCAGATGCAGTTTTTTGCTGAAAAATTTCAAAAAGCAGAAAAGTTAGGAATAGAAAAAAAAGGTACACAAATACATATTGTGTTAATATTTCAAAATAAATATTTCATTGCTCTACATGCTCCTTCTTTGTATTTCTGTTTGGTAACTTTTTATTTGCGGACTTAAAATAAGGATCACATATGTTCTATTTCCCCCTACCAACATTTCCTAACCTAAATGCTCTGTATGGCTGTTAACATTTACTTGCTTTGTAGGACCTATCTCAATAGCATTAGTAGCAGAACTTCATGTGTGATTTATTTTTTCAAGTTTCAAAAATAAAACAAACAAAATACTATCTGTTCGGTTTGCTTTTGGAAATTTATACATGAATGGAAAAAAGGGAAATTTCAGCATACGTGACTAATAAATTAGCAGCCTTTGCTCCAGAGAGAAATGGAAAATTGCAACATTAAATCAATTTTATGTGGTAACATACCAAAACAACAGATTGTTTGGGGTACTCGAGGTAACCACCTTTCCCCAGTAATATATGATTGTCAGTAACACTTACTAACACATTCTTCATCAAGTTTATAGTGAAAATTTCTGACAGTGGCAGGTGAGGAATTAGTTTTAAGGATGATGTCCTTCTGGTGGCTCATGCTAAGAATGATATTATTTATATTAACTGGCAAAATAGCCTGGCAGCACACAGGCAATTACCTCAATTTTATGTTTAGTGCTCTTCTCATAAATCTATGTAATGATGGCATCTCTGTTATGAGCTTACATTAACTTACTGGTTACAGTAATTGTATTGAAACAAGTAAATGTCCATTCTGTGATGAAGGTACTACAGTTATGGTATTCCAAATAAATAATTGCTTGAGATATATATACAGAAAGAACAGATTAGAGATTTATGAAACTTTAATTGTATGATTAGCTAGAGTTTAGATGGTAATCTTTCCTGTGTATGCATGAATTCGGTCTCGATAAGGATTTGGTCTTGAGCAGGCAAAGTGGACATTGTTCATTTGTCCGTCTGCTAGGTCCTGTCCTCAAAACTGGTGTTTAAAGTCATCGGCGGAGATAAAGTAAAATACAATATACATCGCCTTGGTCATACTAAAAATCTTTTTTTCTCCTCCTGATATCCGAATCTGAGACTATCTATTCAGCTGGATGGACAGAAAAATTGCTGTTTCTCATGCTCTTACCGGAGGCGTTTGTTACTGGCCACTGTAAAAAGGATGTTAGGCTGGATGGCTCTTTGGTTTGATCCAATATGGTTGTTTTCTCATGTTCTGGCAGAATAGCTCTAGGAAATGCAGAGGTTTCTGGGAGTGATTTATGTTTGATATGAAGCTAGAATTTACAAAAATGTGTATCTGAAGTGTCAGGCCAAGCTGAAATCGCACTCCAAGTGTAAGAACATAGTGCTTCGTCCGCTAATGTATGCGGTGTTTTCATACAACATATGAAACCTTTCTTATCTGTGCACTCTATTCAGATGGAAAATAGGATATCCTTATATCGTTTCAAATATTCTTGTATTAGTTAATAAAGAGAGATTGAAGCTGCTGTTATCTTAAGGGAAAAGAAAAGTTCCAAAAATATTTTCTCCTTCCGTGAACATTAGGAATTCATCTTAATGTGCTAACTTTGGCTGTACAGATTTAAAATGAGTGCAATAAGGTAAAAATAGCTTTTGAATTACCCAGTTTGATAGGCTACTTGACCTGCTAAGTACCTGCAAAAAATTCACTCAGGTGTTCTCAGTTCAAAGTGCTTTACTATCTGACAGCGACTGCTTTTGCAGAGCTGTCAGTAGGCTTTAGCAGAGAACATTAGGAAAATTCAGGAAACACCAGTTTTAGAGCATTTGACCTACAATTCAGTATGCCAAAATCACTGCAGTATGAAGCAAAAAAATCAGATTTGCCACAGAAAGGAAATGAGACTGCTTGCAAACCCTCTGTATTGACTTAAAAATAATGATGGTCTTTTGCTTCTGAGTACTTCTGATTAAGTGGTTTCTATGCTCTGGAGATGAATTTGTGAGTACTGCATTTGAGAATACTGCACTTTATGGAGACTGTCGCTGGCAAAGGTTTGGAATCCCATGCTTTTAATAAGCAAACACATTTGTAGTGATGGCTCATCCAGAAAACAGCTACTTCTTGCTGATATTCTCAGGTACTTTTAACATCCCTTCTGATCTCACTGCCCTGTGATGTCTCCAGAAAGTTGCACTTTTGGATTGCTTCAGTAAGGTCATTCAGTGTGGCTGGGAATACTCTGTCATTACCAAAGGTTATGCTATTAGGGCCTGCCAGTTCTGGAAATAGTGCGGGAGCCCTGGGTATTGAGAACATAGGAAAGGAGTTCAAAAGTACTTGCTTTCATCTCCTTTCAGGCTGACTGTTCATATGATGGCTTAGGAAAGGGCACAAGCCAAAGACGCTGCCTCCCTTTGAGAGCTATGGGAATTCACAGGGATTTCAGCTATCAGAGGAAATTCTAGCTATTACGCTTTGCTTGCTGAGCAGCAGCTGGCAGGAAAGGGTGAATATCAGAAGACCAGCCCTGCAGGATTTGAGCTGTATTTTCTGGGCAAGGTGGACTGAAATAAACAGGAGAGAGAAAAGATGGAAATGATGAGATAGATACAGCAGTAAAGAGAGAGGGAGTATATTGCAATCATCACATCTTAGAAAGCAGAGGCCTATTTTTGGTTTACTTCTGTCTGATAGTAATAATAAAAATGATAATATTATGGTCCTGCCATCGAAGAGAGGAATGTCACTGTGATCCTCCAGCTAGTCAAACAGCATAGCTTAGGAATTAAAGCTACTGACTGCTTTGACATTAGTATTTTTTTTTTCTTAAAGAGTACCTCTGAAAATAGATTTACTAAACAGGAGAGCAGGTGCAATTTCCCATAGCATGCAGGAGATACAGTATGTGGTTATTACTGCCACACGTATCATTTCATCAAGAAATGCTGGTCAGTGAACTGCCTGGGCATCTCCTTATCAAAGGAATTTCCCCGGATAAGGAGCACTGCAAGGCTGCACAGGCTCCACTTTAGGTAGTAGTGGCTGGTTCATTCCCTGCTTTGCCTCTGTCCCAAACAAACCAGTTAGGCTCCTCTCTCTGATCATCTGAAAAAGGACTTCCTCCTCTGGCAGCTCTTTTCCCATAAAAGCTTGCTTGGTTACCTTAAACATGTGACATTACTCAAATGGCTCTGTTTTTTGTTTGTATTACTGGATGTGTTTTCAAAAGTTAATGTGTTTTCCTCTGTTGTTGCCTTGAGCCTGCAGATCTTGTAAATGATGGGTTCTTTAAAGCTTTTCTTTTTTTAACAGGCACATTTTTACTGACAGATACCTACTCAAAGCCAAAACTAATGGAAAGATACCCTGAAGTCCAGTGTTCTTTGGCTTGGGTTAAAATATTGTACAAATGAGATAGGAAAGACTGTTATCTGATACTTGAATTCCTGTAACTTCCTAACATCCATTCTGGAGCTACAAAGAAGCAACTGATTTTGCTGTTGCATTGCAATAGCGTTGTTATTTCTTTTATCCTTGTCAATGTGTCTGTGATGGCAGTAGCCCAAAAGCTCTCACCCCAGACAGAGAAAACCGAGTGTAAAAAGTGAATTAAAAAGAGAGTGCTGGCTGGAGCAGTGGTCACTAAGGTTGACAAAGGAAAGCCCTTCAGCTGGAGGTGGCATTGAAAGACAAGCCAATGGAGCTCCATACATGAAAAGCATATGGAAGAGAATATTCTTGCCAAATAGCGTCATTACTCCCACTTTTCAGATCAATGAGCTCCTCAAAAAGGATTTCAAGAGGCAAAAGTAGAGATCAACCGTAGGGGATATCTGTGCAGTTTGACTCTGAGAAGTGACACAGAGTCATAGAAGGCTTTCAGGAAGAAAGTAAGGTAACTTGAAAACTAAATTCAAGAGAAAGGGAGCTAAAAATAAATAAAAAGGGACAAAATTAAATATGACTTAAACATAGCCTGGGGACTGAAGTACTTTTCTAATACTGTCTTTAACAAGAAACAGAAAGAAAAAGAAGGCTAGGCAATTAGGAAACAACTGAGATCTTACAAAACCAGATTTGAGAATACTTAGAAAAGCTAAACAGACACAAATCAATCATTTCAGATGATGTATAATTGGAAATAAGCTGCAAAACTCCCTGAGCTTCTGACAATTAAAAAAGCCCACTAACTACTGGGATGGCCAGGAAGAAGAGTGATAACAGCAATTACTATCCAATAAGGACTGCAAATTAAATGTAGTTGTGCTGTGTGATAAAGTTACAGAAAAGGACAGTGTGATTTCAGTATGCTTTCATAAATAGATCATACCATAGAGGAAGGAGGTAAAAGTTCACATCAAATATTTGCATAATTATTTATCCACATTTTTTTTCTCATTACATAGTAGACAAATTACGGTATAATTTGAAGGGTGAACAAGAATTATTGGGACCTAGAGAAAACCACTGCAAGGAGCGATTTAAAGAGATAAACATGTACAGCAATTGAACAATGATTAAGAGAGGAGAATACAGTAGGAATATTTGGAAGATTTGAACAGCAAGATGAAAGAAGACTAGAGAAACTAGAGAAATCTCTGTTTATAGAAGCTTATTAAATCATAGTAAATACATATACATGCTACTGTGAGTCTCTGCCTTGGCAGAGCAATGGATAAGACAGTTCCATAAATCTTGTCCATCTCTACCTTAAGTAGGTCTGATTTGCCAATCCACTGTTCAATTTTACTAGCATATAATATCACAGACCTCTGGAGGTTAGGTACTAAGAAGAAATCCTGGCAGTGAGTAATACTGAATGAGCTTGTTCCATATAAAATATTAATAAAATAGTTTGGGGACATTCTTTGGGGAAGTCTCTGTTTTTCAACTTTAAAAAAATCTTTTGCCCTTTGTGCCAGGAGCTCACATCCATTTTGCTTACTTGTAGCCCTTCCTGGACCATTTTTTTCCCCAGATTCAGCTTGGCCATGTTCTGGCAGGGTACTTGTTGATCCAAGCCAAAACTGTGCCATGGGACATGATAACATTTCTACAGTACTAATGATGGTATGCGGGAAAAAAATCTATAGGTCTTGTTTATTTTTTTTGTGTTTAGATGTAGCTGAAAGCTGCAAAAAGGCTCCTAGTAAGGACTACTGTAGTACCTGTCCAAGTTTTGGACTGGATTTGAGCACCGCTTCTGAGAAACAGGAGGAAGGACAATGTTTGTCTGTTGAATGAAGGGAAAAGATTGGTCTGTATGGTCAGGTCACTCAAATCCACATAGGCATCAAGCATTCAAGTTCTCCGTCTTCAGGAGGCTGCTCGGGAATCTGTTTGCACTCCTAAATGGTAAAATCCTTCTATCTTGTCCCTGCTGAGTCTCCTAGAGAAGACTATCACGGCCCAGTTGTGTGGCAGACTGAAATTTTCGCCTTAAACATCTAGGAGACTTTTAACCAGTCTGTAAAGCTTAAGAAATCTTTCAGTGATTGCTTCCTAAAGGTAATTGTTGATCTTTGCACAACTGCAAACTGAGCAAATGAAGCTAAGTATTAGTAAAGCCTTTTTACAATGTTTCGTGAAATCCCAGTTTTCATGATAATTCAAATAGCTTTTTGACATGAGAATTTAGTAGCTGGACCACAGTGAAAGGCAATAATAAATCCCTAGGTAATAAATTAGGAGGAGTTGTCTAGCAGGGTGCCAGAGAGATTTCTCTCTTATACATCTTCATTAATGATCTAGAAGAGTGGTTTGACAGCCAAGTGGTGACATTAATAGATGATAGTATGGAAGAAGAGAGGAAGAAATGGAAGACACATATTTAAAGGCTAAAGTGAGAATAAAAGAAAATGAAAAGGTGGAAGGAAATTCCAAGGATCGGATTAGAAATTCAAAATTAAAAAAGAACAAAGGAACAAGATGGAGAAGTAAATTAATTGCCCAGCTTTTCTCAAGAAGGGCGGAAAAATGTGCTTCATCTCCTATTTTTAAAAACATAGTTTATCACATTTCAGAGAAAAGTAGCAGTATTCATTGGGGTGCAAAGCTCTGGCAAGATTTAATACAGCAAAAAGGCAGAAGGATGGAATGGAAAACAAATCTGATGAGTGGGTGTGTAGGAAAAGAGCAAAAGAAACCCATAATTTGGGGATTGAATGGAGGGGCATCAAACAACGTAGAGCAGTATAATGGTTCTTTTTCTGGAAGTTTCAACAATAACATTGCCAGCAGTTCCAGACACATTATCCTCACGAGATATTTGCACGTAGGAAAGCTCTGGCTGAAAAACAGGAGAAATAATAGATACAGAGGGTAGATCAAGTTAAAAAGAAAATTCATCAGGTTTACCAGGCCTGAATCCTGGGTTTCAAAGGAAGTTAGCTGTTCTAGGCTACTTTTAACTGATTATGCACAGTTTGATGAATTGGTAAGTCCAAGAATGCCCAGAAGTAGATCATAGTCTGTATCTGAACAGCATAAAGACAGAGGAGGGAACTCAAAGTCATTCATTGTGCTTTTAAAAGAGAAATTGCGAAATAAAAGGCTGATATATGGTGAGATTTTGGCCCCCTTAATTTCTCAGTAGTGAAGATGAGATTTCCGTCACTGGATATTTGAAAATAACTAATTGTGAAAGACTTAGGGTGGTCCTAAAGTTTATAATAAATAATTAAATGAAATGAAGATAAGAAGCATTGACCTTGACTATCTTTTTATGCCTGTAATATTTGCAGAGACAAACTGGCCTCCTGAGGAAGGAATATATCATATCTTGTGCAACATCTAAACCTGGACTGAATGATGCTCGAGAAAATGTCCTTTAAAAAATAAGCCATCCTGACAGAAAGATGGAGTGGATAGTTACAATAGTAATTTTTACTGATATGTGGTCTGCTTATAACAGATAATTTCAATTTTAATTTATCCCCTTCTACAATTTAATATAGTATGTCTATTGAAGTCAATGAGGATGGCACAAGTACTCCTGAGGACAGAATTAGGCCCTATTATTCTGTTTTACTTCTCTCATTCAGTTTGGGCACGCTTTGTCAGTGTTTCGAGTGTTTAAATTCAATCATGCTCAGGCACGTCCATCTCATCTTGAACATAAAAAGTTTAGACTGAAAGTACTTGATACAAAACTGAAAGTTTTATGAATCTGTTTTCAGTAAAGAAAATGCCTCTGAAAGGAAATGAAGATAAGCTAAAACATGAGTGTTTCAATGAAAATAGTGTTTCTTTTAAAAATGTTCAGTGCATCTGCATCAGAAAACAGCGTGATATAGGCTACTTCTTCTGTCATTTGGAAGTCTGCACTGGCTTTTTCTCATTTTCAGTCTCCCAGAACACTCAGATCCATTTTGTGCAGAAGGTACATAAATGTCAGTAGTAGATCGCTGAAAAAATTGTGAGTCATGATAGGGGAAAAGAGACTGACTTTGCAGTTCTGTTGGTTTAATGATCCAGAGTATAGTGCTGTGGATAAAACATGAAGTCTGAAAGACTCTTACAGTTGATCAGCTTTGCTCTGAGGTTGTTCACCTTGCTAGCAGAGCTTTTATTGGAAATAATGAGTATTCTATACTTCAGATTAAAGGAAGAGACTAGAAACTACAGTTCTGAGTATTTGGCATATGCATAATTACCCTATGAATTGTATTAATTTCTTTTTTTTAATCAGAGCATACATTTGCTTGAATTGTTGGCCTAATGTCAGAGTAGAGAGGATCTAAATTTATGTAGTCTTAAGAAGTTAAATCTTAAGAAGTTAATTCTTAAGCTGCTAAAGTCTAAGCTTTGTAATTTTCCTAATCTCAGCGGCAGTAGCTTCTTCGTATAATAAAAAAGCTAAAGGAAAGGAAGGGATGTGAGTAGAAACCTTTCTATTGATCATAACAAATTCCAGGAAAGGAAGGAAGAAATTCTAACTGTCAGTTGTTCAGGGAATCTTACCTAGCTCATTAGCTAGAGGATTTCCTCTCAGAATTATTTAGATGCCTTTCCAGTCAAGAATTCTAAAATCCCCCTCTATCATTTCTTCACAGTGCTTAACCTTTAAACTTTTCCAAAGTGAATGTTGTGTTTGGTGTGTCTATGTTGTTGGCATCATACACAGGCATTATGCAAGCAGTTGAACACTCTTCTTCCGAGGCAGCATAGTTTGAGCTATCTTGTAGCTCATTTCTAGGTGCCTGTAAGTGAACTCTGAAAATGAGAGGAAAGAGATGCTATCCACAAGTAATCTAACCCAGGAACCTCAATTAAAACCTCTTTTATACTAAATAACAGAACAAGTACTTGTGAGACATCTGATGCAACCAGAGTATCCACATATACCACTGTGAAATGGACTTTAAACCTCAGGTCTGCTGTTAAAGAAATATTTGCAGCTAAAGTACACTAGATTGCTCTGAAAATTAGCTCATCACCTGAAGTTTAAAAACAATTCTATGGAAATTCCTTAGGATGCCTTTGAGTTGTACTTAAAACAAAACAAAGCATCTGGGGGTATAACAACATTTGCAATGCATGGTATTTAAGGAAATCCATTTAAACTGAGGGGTAAACCTGGCCTTATGAACCTACTAAACCCTATCATTGTTCTAATGTATTCAGAGAGATAACATTACCTGAGATAAACTGCACCCGCTGGTACTGATTCAGCTCCAAGAGCTTTGGCTGTGTCACCTCCTAGACCCTCTAGCTGTGGCCCATCTCAGCTACATTAACACATTTACCTTTATTAAAGCCCCAACTTGCATGAGACGGTCAGGATCGTGCTAATATGTTCAAATCTGTTCTGCTGAGCCTTCTTCTGTAGCACAAGCACCTCAGAGAGTTTTAAAGAAAAATGCACTACTTTTACCATAGGATAAAGAAGTTTAACATTGATTTCCAAAGAAATTCCCAGAGCAAAACTTCCATGAGACAGCTGTGATCCTGGTCATAATGTTATGGGTATTTTAAGCCATGTTGCCACATAAGAAGCATTCCTGTGCAGAATCAGACCACAACAGGAGGATATTTACAAATATTTATAAGCATATAGGCAGTATTTCCAAATTAACTGTATTTGGGCAAATCCATATCAAAAAGGTGGAGTCTCCAAAAATGATCTCAGAATTATGTCTGTTGTACGCAGTATTTAATAAGGAGTCATTTGTCCCATTTCTGGGAGATTAATGTAAGCCTGGTTCCCTTAAATTTGAATTAATTGCTCATCTATTTCTGATTTTCGGAGTGACAATTAGGGGAAATAACAACAATTTAAAAATTTGCATCAATACTGGTGATTTTAGAACCACTCCATTCCTACTATTCCAATGTCAATATTCCAAAGGCCGCTGTTACTGGATCAAATCCTGAAGTGCTTGATTACTGTTTTATGCACTGTAATCAATAAGAATGTTGCCTGCACTTAGTACTTTGTTGGCATACTCAGAATAAAGTATATTCTTGTGCTGAGAAAGATAGAAGAAAACAATCTAAATTGTGCAGCTGTAAGATATTAAAAACTGCTTTTCAAAGTGGAATAAACTTGCCCTTTTCTAATGAAATGAATAGCACTATGACAATTGTATTTCAGCCAATACTCAAAATAAAAGATTATTCATTTGTTATATGCAATGTAATGTTCATAAAATTTACTTGCTCTGTCATTCTGCTATTATTGTTAATCTTTGTCATTGTTCTTTAAAAAAGTAATTACATTCAGAACAACAAAAACCCAATTAAAATGTTTCACATGTTAAAAAAAATCCCACATAAACAAACCACAGGCCAAACCTTCCCTTCACCAAATGATGCATTATATGAAGATTAAAACTGGGATTCTTGGGATTGAATCAGATAAAATGACCAAGTTTTGATACAAGAATGCTTCTGTTAAAAAGAAGTGATATTTAAATATTTAATACATATGCAGTAGATGTGAACACAGAAGTCAGTTGTGCAATGCAAAAGGTAAGTTCTGACATAAATCAGTAATTGCTTATGAGAATAAGCATTAAGGTTGGAGACTACAGATCATAGCTGTCCTTTCAGGAAGGAGTCCTCTATCTTTTTTGTATCTTAAGAACTGAATGAAACCACCCAATACATGGGTACAGAAGAACCCATCTACTCTTGTGCTTAATTTGACTCTTTTCTAATATAGTCAAATATAGTCAGCTTTCTAGGCAGCCGATTTTCTCTTTCTCTGGCTGGGGTTCTTTTTCCTTTCTATTTTTTCTTTTCCTTCTTTACTTGCAAAGTGTTTTTGCTCAGTCGTCATCTCTATTCTTTGCTTAAAATAGTGATAAGAATCTGTAATTGCACTGATTGAATAAAGTTAAGAGAAAAAGTAATGAAATGACAGTATTAAACACCTGGAGAATTATTGGGCTAAAATAGCCTTTAAGCAAATTCTCCTTGGCTAGAATGAATATAGATCTTTATCAACAAACTAACCTTTAGATACAGATTCCCTGGGAATTGTGTATGTTTAATAGTGTTTCCTTGTTGTCAGCCTAGTAACTGGAGGAGTTGGGGACATAAAGGGCTGGTAGAGAGCTGTGATGTTTTTTGACCTCCAGAGGAGTATTTAGCTGCAGTAAGACGTGCAAATGGCCGATGCAAAAAGAAGTGTGAACTCTTCAGATCACGCCCTCTCTTGCACTGTATTTTCAATGCAACCAACAGAGTAGCTGCAACTTTTGATCAAAGAGCCTAATTCAAGAGTCTGTCCTACTTTGGTAAAATGATAAACACCCAGGACTTCTACACATGCCTGATGGAGGTCATGGAGCTCTTATTAGTGGTTGTCCAAACCTTTGGTGTACAAGACTGTAGTCGGCAGGGAGCTGTGGTACACTGTTTGCACTGCTCTTTGATAACGCAAAGGCACAGCATGCATGTTAGCAGGGGGCCGTGCTTCACAAGGCACTGACCCCCTCATATTGCACATGTGCGATATGTGCATTTATCCTCAGTCAAGTGCAGTGGCTATATTTGGCTCTCAGGACAACAAAACCCTTCTTTCACCATCACGTCCTGGACACCAGTAGTGTAACTGGCCCTTGCCTTTGGACAGACTGGGGAAGACCTTTGCTTTGCTATTCTCAGATTGGCTGCATTGCATGAGTCCTTACTTCAAACTCATCCTTAGCTGGCTGTCTAGAAAAACCTGGCATTCTTAGAGACAGTTATAATTATGCTTTACTTCTTCTAAATGCACAATATTTTCGATAGAGGTCATTAGGTGCTGAAAAGGTGCTCTGCTCCTAACACCGAGTAAAGGTAGGTAGTATGTGCCTATGTTTTGTGAATGTGTGTACACACAAACCCTGTTGATTGAACTGGAGAAAACCCTGTCATGGGGAAAACTTGCATTGAGAGTTCACAAGGGTTTAATTAGAGCTGGTATCTTGGAACTACAAAAGATAGAGCTGAATTTTTATCCCATTTGCATCAACTGCTAGTGAAAAGTAATATTTTAAAAGATTTTTTTATTCTACATATTTGATGGTGGTTATCTTCCCCATTTACCCTAGTTAAAATTTGAATCCATAATAATTTAAAAATTATATTTTGGCCACCAGAGGGTGGTGACTTCTCTTTCCAGAAAATAGAGGCAATCTATTTTGCATTGGAGTCAGATGTTACTATAACCCTCTTGACATTTTTGAGCCTTATAGTAGACATACTTTCACCTCTAAGTTCAAACCTGGCTGCTGTTTGTAGTGACACAAAATTCCTCACTTTTGGTAATTAATTGGCATATGTGAAGTGAGTTTGGACTTTTCAGTTCAAAATTTTAGGAACAGGTGTCCACATTAGAGAACTGGTAGTTGACACCTGTTCTAGCAGAACAAGTAAGATCAAATGAATTGGCCATAGGAAAAGTAAGGGTAATATAACTTAAAACATATTCTCTCAGAACTCAAGGATTATCAATGTGTATTCCTTGCATTTCTTGTATGACTAATGTTTATATCTATCTGCCTATCTACACATTTACAGACATATAAATTCACTATATTTAGAATGAATTGATTTCATTTTCACTAAAGAGCAAATTAAAATGATCTGAAACTGAACAAATTCAAATAAATTTTTATCCCTTTTATAAATTACCCAGTGAGTTATTTTTTCTAACTGGATTTTGAGTCATTATCATAGCTTTCAATTAAAATTCCAGTAGAAAGACTCAGGAGCTATTCAGGGAAAAAACTATCAAAAGATATTATCTCTATCTTGTAAACAAACTTCAAGCCAACATGACGATTTAGCAGACAAGCTGCCAGAATGAATATCTTGCCACAAAGCTCCTAGAGATATCACTGAATAACCGTGGTCAGCAGATTTGCAGTCTTTTCAGATTTTTGAAATAATCTAGCTGAAGGCACTCCTGAAGCATGGATCCACCTTGAATAGTTAGTTTATCCATCGTGGCCTGCTTTGCAGTGGTTCTGGGCCGTCAGCTGTCCTGTTGTGATGACCAGGCTCACAAAAATCAGGCCATTTGTCTCAAGTGGAACACACATAGGGATGTCTTCTGAGACAGGTTCTTGTATTTTGGTGGAACTATGATTTGAGTTATGTGATATAATAAATAAGACTGATGTGGTTTCCCCAAGTATCCTTCTGCCATTTCCATTTGTGCAGTCTACTAGAACCTCTACAGACAGAAGGGAGGGCTGTATCTGAAAGAGAAGGGAACTTTAGCGTCTGTTTTGGAGCAGATGTTCAGCATCATGTGCTACCCAAATTAGCTGGCCATCAGCCTCAACCTTGCTGGAGTCAGCTCCTGTCCTAAAATTTGGAAGAACAATCCTTTCGAGTAGGAACTCTTGCTGAGAGACCTGTGGATTTATTAATTACAAATCAAGCTGAGCTGTCACATGAGCCTTCTGTTCTTGGGTTCAAAGCCATAAACGTTTTCACTTAGTACTGATTCTCACTGAGATCCTTCATAGACTTTACTCCTATAACACATCCATGGTACTTAGGGAAGTTTGGAAAAGTATTTGCTGTAGAGAAGCGTAGTGGATTGCTAAAAAAACAGAAGAGAGAGTAAATGTTTAGACTAGTAGTGGATTTTCAGACTTACTGAACAGACTAGAATTGTAACTGGTAAGTCAGGTTTGAAATGTTTAGCGTTTTTTGTTACCAACATTCAAATCAGTGTAAGTCTGTCTGGGTCATCCCCAGCAAGGCAGTGTGCACAACTTCAGAGCACATAGATTTAATTCTATGTAATGTGATGCACACGTTTTCCACTGTAGGGCCAGCTCTGCTCCTGCAGCAGCAGCTAATGAAGGAGAAATGAACAGTGATTATAAGTATACTGAGAGGGTATCTCCAAGGAATGGGGAATCTCTGCCAGAAATGCTGCTATCTTTCTGCTTTCATGTTCAAACCCTAGTACAGCAAGCAAGGAAAAGCTGGAACAGTAAGGAATGGTGCCCTGGCAACAGCTCAGTGCAAAGAGAGGACAAAGAGGGCGGTAAGTGGCTCAGAGGTTGAATTCTCCAGGCAGTATCCTGCAGAGATTTCAGCACAGCAGCGTGTGAAATATCCCGGCTACTCTCACTCTACTGAAAGGCTGGTCAAATTTGGATGAGTCAGCTTAGCTATTTTAAAATTATGAGTGTTTGATGTTGAATGAAACATCTGGAAAGGTCAATTGATCAGTCCCTCAATCAATATTGATTCTTGCCCCATCCCAAGAACCAAGAGGTGCTTTGTTTAAGTGGGTCCACAAAATGCCATTACACACTAAGGTCATTGCAGCACTCCATAACAAGGTATGACCTTCAGTAAGAGTGACCAAAAAAAATCACTGTGAGAGAGCAGGAAATCTCAGTCTCTAAGATCATCACAAATTAGGAGATAGGTTGAAACTGTAATTCTCTAAAAGTTTTCTTTAATTTGGGAAGCATTTGCCTTCAGACAAAAAATCCTGATCTGAGCACCTTAAAATGTGGCTTAGTGTGCAGTCTGCACTGCAATTTAAAGGTCATCATTTTACTTCAAAGATAAAAACAAGAAAGGATTTCTAGGCAATGGAATAAAACTTTCTCAAATTCTAATCATTGAGACTTTTGGAAGAGTAAAGACTGTTTCACTCATAGTAGCTTTGCATATTGAGTATCTTTAGAATCAGGCTGTTTTAGCTTAATTTCTAAATTGAATACATTTCATATATCTAATTTTATGCACGCAAGTTTGAAAATGTTGATACAGGCTGATAGATTGTAATTTCTTCTCACAGCACTGTAGGCCAGATCCTGTTCTCTTATCCTATCTGAGCCAGAATGCAAGCACATGAATTGCACTTACATCTCTGACAGCAATCCAGCCCACCTACTTGCGTGCTTAATCCCTTAAATACATCCCTGTCTGGCCTAAAAGTTCCTGTGGTGTCTAAAGTTAGCCTCTCATGAGAACTCAGAAGTGTTATGTTCTAGAGAGATAGATGTCTCAACTTTATGGCTATTTAGGTTATGTTATTTTCTGGTTAACACCCAGAAAAGCTGCCGAAACCAGTCAAGTGGGCCAAGCCACAACTAAGGGTGGTGGCAACTTCTAAATAACAACAAGGTGACTAAAACACTTGTCTGTGGATGGAACCACGTGGGGTGGTGGAGGAAGAGAAAAGGGACACTGGAGTCCCTCAGCCTGACCAGGATCTGGCCACCCATTTCCTGTGCTATTGGGAATGGTTGAACCCCTGGGGTTGGGGGATGCTGGGTGAGAGGCAGTTGCACTTCAGCTTGCTCTTCATCATCTGTGCAAGTAGGAGTGCTGGCTTCGCAGGGAGAAAGGAACTGGGACAGCAGGAACCTAACTTAAATTAAGATGAGTTGGATGACATTACCCATAGTCAAATGTATTTCTTTCCCTAATGGTAATGTCATACAAAATGAATAAATATTTCCAGGAGCAAGATCCTCCTTCCTGGATGGCACCCAGCTAGAAAGATGGGTAATCTGACCCCTCCTCTCCTCTCTCAGAGCACCATACTGCTTGATGGCTAGGGCACTGGCCTTAAAGTAGATGTGTTCAAACCTAGTCACACCGATTACACAAAGTTCAGCAGACACTAGAAATATATAGACACCAGTGCCTAAATTAGTCATTCTGGAGGTGGGTTTATATTCTGTAACAAACAAACAAACAAACAAAAAAAAAAAGTAGACAAAAATAGTGTAAAGAAGCAAAGAAACAAATTCGGAATATTAACTATGCATTAACAACATTTTGGATATGTAATTTAAAAAGTTCAATGCTTTTGTCTAAAAAGCAAAACAACATAGAAACCCTTGAGCATTTATGAAACTTTTTAATGATACGATAAGTGAAATTAAAGTCTGTTCGCAGTATCTGGTGATTTTCAGCTACCAATGCATGTGCATATTATCGCTGCTATTGTTTTGGTAAGTAGTCACACTGACTGTAACTTTTGCAGCCTTGTCATGTGAGAAAGAGTTTTACTGTTCCTACAAGCCAGTCTTTGCTGTAGCCACCATTACAATGTTTTATTTCTTACATTTCTTCTTATTCATTCATTCTATAAATGAAAGAAAGGACAATTCTGTGCATGATTTTTGGAATGTATTTCTAGTAGTAGGTAAGAATACAGGTTTTCTCAATAGGACATTATACAAGAAATTTGTACAATAAATATGCAACACATCCTTTTAATAAGTTGATTTTGATCTTATGATTCCTATAGTCTAGTATTCAAAGTGGGATACTGTTTTCTGCAGTGAGGCAATCCCTATGACTTTTGGAAAGAATCAAAACCAGAATTCTCATTAGTTTATGAGTCATAACGTTGCTTCTATGTCTAATTAGATAGCTAGTATGAGTGAGCACCATAGACTGAAATTGACTGTAATTTTATTTTGATTGATAAATGATTCATTTGCTACAGAATAATAATAAAAAAACCCATAAAAATAAAACAAGTATGATATCAACATTTGGGCACCAGCAACTACAGCTTGTTTGGATTTTTGTGGTGAATGTTGACTTTCTTTATTTTAAAATGATGACTTATTGAAACAAACTTTTTAATGGCAGTGTACAGTTTTACTAAAACTCTCATCCTGAAATATTTTCCAGATCTATTAAGGAGTTTCTGAGCTTCTGCACACATATACCTTCCAAATCACCTCCAGTCCCATTTGAGATATCAGTGAGTCATTTTTCAGTTCCTAGTTAGAAGCATGTAGAAGCAGACATTTAAATTTCAGGTTTTCAGATCTTAGAAACACCTTACATGCTAAACCATTGATTCATTTTTTGTGGAAAACTTAGACAAATCTTGTCTCCATCCTGAAGCAGAACAGGAAACATTTTGAATCTTGAAATTATAAGTGGAATATAGAGAGACCTTTTCCCATCCAGTTCTGACAACATCTAGTTGTAAAATATTTGAATAAGTATGTGCTTTAAAATGCTATATTCATTTTCTTCAGCATTGTTAATGGTTTTCCTTGGGGGTTTTGTAATTATCTTCAACTGTCATCATCCATACTGCTAATTGCAAAGATTTCTATATTGATAATTTCTTTCTTGCATCTATGCACCCACAACAGAAAAAAGCCCAGTTCATATATAAAGAAAATCAAATAACAAAAGAGAATTGCCTCCCTAATCCAAATGGCACGTGTAAGAACAACAGTCTTTGCCACAGTGCTAGGAAATATGGCTATTTACAGATCTTATGCTACAAATTATGGTTTCTTGCATTTTTAAAATAAATATAATTTTCCCAAATAAAAATCTTTAGACTTACTAAAAATGCATGCCATTGCATGTATGTGGGACATATGAGACTACCTTTACATGCTAGGCCTTTACACATTAGGCTAAGCAGTTATGTGTTTAAAGGATTATGTACATGAGTAAGTAGGCTGGATTGCTGCTGGAATTGGGAGTGCAATTCCTGTACTTGCATTTTGGCTCAAATAGGGTTTAAGAGAACAGGATCTGGCCTACAATCTAAATTGTTGTGTGTCAAGAAATCACAGTCTATCAGTTTGTCTCATAATTTTCGATGCAGAAAGTTAGATGCATCTAATATATTCATACAGAGTAGTAAACTGAAATGGAATCACATTACATAGAAAAGTCTTGAGCATACTCAGTATTTTATGGATTTACACTTTCCTCCCTTTTTCTACAGTGCCAAGAAGACTAGTATTAATGTTGCTGTAATTCTCTTTATACCATGTTGGCATAAAGAGGTAAGCAAGCCAAAGTTTGTAAGGGAAAGCAGTACTTATAGCTTGAAGCTATTTCTATTTCAGCCCTAAAGAAGGGTTGCATGCACAAAACATGGCAATTTTTTTTAGCTGAAGCTATATGCCTGAAATATGATTGATCTGCCGAAGCTGTGATGTTTTCTGAATATCTGTACTGGATGTTTATCTCTGTGCGCTAATCTCTTTATTCATATGCCATAGTAAACACAGTCCTTTCCCACTTTCTGCTTTTGCACTCTTACCTTGTCTCCCTAGGGAGCGAAAAAGCTTTCCTCAAGAGATGTAGTGGCAATAAGAGGATAGTGAGAGAACAAATAGATTAGCGTGGAAGAGGCAAACACAAGCAATCGAGTCTGTTGTGGGCATATAAATTGAGATTTCTTAGGCAAGAGGATATCTCAACAGATGTATTCTTAGCAGATAACGCAAGGGGTGTGAAGATGAGACACATTTTCGGTAACTTTAGAATGTTTCTGATAACTAAGAACTCCGCAGGGGCAGCAGTCCCTGAGCGAGGCAGAGCCCAAAGCCACACACGCAGAACGGCACATGTGTAATCACATCTGCAAATCCTTGCAGGCCAGTTGGCTGACAGGGTCTGGTTTGCAGAGCTACAGTATGATTATTTCTCAGTAACTCTACGGCACATAAATCCCTGACTTCTGACCGTTATTTGTCGCTATTACCTAATCAAAGCACAAATGTTTGCAATAATTGTGATAATGGAAACGTGTAGCTTTAGAACCATTGGCACACAGCCATTGGTTCCAGTTTTTATTTTTGTTGATGAGAGTCAGTGAGGAGCAGGGCTCAGCTCGCTGATGGGCTGTTCTTGGCAGTGACGAAAGCCTGGCTTTGGGCTCTCGTATGGGGAGGAAGCACAGGTGTTGTCAAGAGAGTCATCTCTCAGAAGCATTTTACCAAAAGCGTTTTGCCAGAGGCAGTCTGCTTAGCAAGAGATTCGTCTAGGGAGGCATTCCCTGGAAACATTTTGCCTTGCAGGGGCTTGTCTGTGGAACTGCTCCCTTGAGGCTCTTACCAAAGCATGGGAATGTATTTGTGTCACAATCCTGATGTTTTAAAAATATATACAATTTTTGTATGATTTTTTACTATATATATGCATACATATATATGTACAAAAATAAAAGACCATACAATGACTACAGTCTTAAGCCTACTAATGTAACCTATGTCATAAACAGATTTCTCCAACCACCTCTTCAATTTATGGTCTTTAGTGATGTGCTAGCCTCAAAAATGGCCACTTCACTTTTTTCAGCTGGAGCAAATCCACTCCTACCTCATCACACCCCAGACTGCATGTATAGAGTCAGAATTGTTCTACACTCAAAGCATTTATACAGCTCTCTTTACTGCTGATGGGAATCACACATATCATGAAAGCAGAAAGATAGTATTCTACATTAAATTCTTCCAGGGAATAGAACAAAAATAAAATTCATATTCTCATATTGAGCTTTGTATTTTTCTTAAAAATGATCTTCTGTGTGAAACGCTCATGATCTTCTGTGTGAAATGCTCTATTGTTTTTTGCAGTCTTTAAAAGCTCGCCTGTCACCTTTTAGTGAATATGAAACATTGTTTTGTTTTTATCATTTGATGCTTTGCAGAAAACGTCTATGCATCTGATGACAATTACTAAGTGAAGCTTGCAAGTGAAATGTGCACCTGGTAGCTTTGCTTTCTGGCTGGTTTTACAGCAAGTTACTGTATTTCACTGATTTCAGCAGCCTCACTCTTCACTTAAATGCTTACAAATGGAGAATTAAGTAAAAGCTTTCAGAGTAGGAAAGGAGCATCCCCTTTTGGGGATTGCGGCTTCTGAACTACCTCCTGGGCTCTAATCTTCGTGGTATTTAAATATGTGAAGTCAAGGAGACAAATCATGTGCTCAGAACTAGGTACCTAGTAAAAGTCTTTGCTGGAATGGACTCCTAAGGGCTTTTACTCCACTCCCTGAAGTGGCTGGCTGTAGATAATGCATTAATTTAGGAGGCAGAGTACAATCAAAAGTCAGGGAATTCTCTTTCCAGTGTGCTGTGTGGGAGCTGTGTTTTAGACAGCTGCATCTTTTTACTGCCACACCATCATCTTTTGCGAGATTCTCTTGCCCTATTTTCAGAAGTTTGCCTTGAAGTACTACTGATTTTCTTTGGCCTTGACTATTATGCATTATAAATGTGATTTGCTTAGAAATTTGTAATGCCTTTTTATCAGCGGTTGGTATGACTGTGCAGCTGTTTGGCAATTACATAATATGGAGCTGAGAAGAAACTTCAAGATGTGAAACATTTGTAGGGAGGTTTGGTAATTGAAAAACACCTGGGCCAAAAGTGATACCTCAAATACTAAAAAATGGAAATAGATTTGTCTCTGAAAATGTTATGGTGGTTTTGAATGTCACTGCATTTGAAGGAATATCCACGAGGAGAGCACTGGAATCAACATTGATTTAAAACATATCTCCTCCAGTAGAGACAATTAATTTTAAATGTTATCTGTTTAATTGCTTGTTATGCCTAATTAAAAATGGTAATTTATATGATTGATTTGTAGCATACTTAATATGTTGATTTATTAAAAAAAAATACAGAAATTTGATTTGCTGTTTCAAAGATTGGAGATTTCTGAAAACATCTCTTTCAAAATATTTTTACCTTGGGCCAAATTAAGGCCAATTTGGGAATCACAGAATTACAGAATCTTTGAGGTTGGAAGGGACCTCTGGAGACCGTCTAGTCCAACCCCCCTGCTCAAGCAGGGTCACCTAGAGCACATTAGACAGGGTTGCGTCCAGGCAGGTTTTGTGCCAGAATGGTAGTTGCAAGGGTGGAATGCAAAATAATCTGAAACAATGTATTTTGGAGGAAGGAGTAAATGCTCATAAAATTAATAAAACATTCTGAGAGCTGTTTAATGTAGCAGTATTTAAGAAAAAGAAATTGATTAGATGAGGTGGACATTTTCACAAAGAACATCTTGAAGTGATGTGGAAAGGGCAGAAATAGAGATAAGGTTTTCCATCTTTCTTTGCAGATATGATATTGACCTTTTTAGCTGGTTGATGGTGGTGGAACGCATGTGTACTTTTTTTTTTAACAAATACATGAACAGCATGATGCAAAATATGTTGCGTTTCCTAGATGGCAAAGACTGTGATTCTCAGTAAGGCTCTACTTCTATATATGAAAAAGAAAAGGAAGATATGGAAGGCATCTTCACTTTCCTAGAGGTCTCTAAAGACAGTGCTGCCCCTGGTGTATCCCCAGAAATTGGGCATTAGCAGAGAGAGGCTCACACTTGCCTCATCTTATTTGCTACCTATATTATGGGATCTAGATCAGGATGTGTGGAAGAGCCTTACTAGGGCAATTTTAACCATTAGGGCTGCAGAGTGGAGTAGAGCACTCTTCGGATGGTAACTGGACCTCACTTTAAGCCATATTCTATTCCTGCATTCTGTGTATGTGCACATGTGCATATTTCAAGAAATCATGGAGGTTAGTATATGGGTGAATGCAAATCCCTCTATTTCTGCTATTGCAGCATAATATACTTACATTCACATTTGAAAGTTTCTTTCATCATTTTCTATGGAGTCTTTCATGTCTGTTTGCTTTTTAAAGCTGTAATGTTAAAAATGCAGCTAGCAATATCTTGTAAATCTTTTTATCATTTTCATGATTTATTGAATGAAATCTAATATACCTTTTTCCCCATGGGAAGTCTTAGAGAAAATAACCCCAGCAGCTGACTGTGCAGCTGCAATTCCTAAGGTAACAACAAAATCTGTACAGGTTTAGGATCTTGCATGTTTGCACTGATTGTATTATATTTACTTTCCACTGTTGGGACATAGAAAAGGACTAAAATTAGGTCAGATAATGCCTACTTGCATTTAAATTCTAAATTTAAATGAGAATTGATACAAATATTTGCTGCCTCTTTGGTAAATAAATATCTGGATATTTTTGAGGCTGTCACTTTAATCTTGGCTCCATCTATAGTCACTGGAAACAAATGGTTCCACTGGAGCAGCAGAGGTTTGTCAATCCATTTATGTGTGAATTGCCCACTGAAGGTGTCTGTCTTTCTTCACTGACTACAGAGACTGGCTAGGACAACTATGTTCAAAACCCAGTCATCTTGCCAGTAAGGTGGGATGAATGCAAGCCATAGTGTCTGGGAAGAATACACTGTTTTCTAGTTCAGCTTCCTGCTCAGATCAAGGTCAGCTATGAGATCAGACAAGGTTGCTCAGAGCTTCATCCAGATGGGTGTTGAAAACCTCCAAGGACAGAGAGAGACTGCACAGCCTCCCTGGACAGGCTGTTCCACCGCATGACTGTCCTCATGGGGAAAAGCTCCTTATATTAGTCTGAACCTCCTTTGTTTCAACTTACATCCGTCATCTCTTGTCCTCTCAACATGCACCACTGTGAGGAGACTCCCTGTAGGCATTGGGAGCTGCTGCTCAGTCCCTCTGCAGCTGTCTCTTCTCCAGGCTGAACAAGCCCAGCTCCCTCAGCCTTTCCTCACAGAGTAAGTGCTCCAACCCCTGATCATCTTGGTAACCCTATGCTGAACTTACTCCAGTTTATTCACATCTGCCTTGTGCACCGTCCCAAATTTGGGCACAGTATTGTGGATGTGGTCTAATGAGTGGTGAGTAGAGATTCACTTCTCTCAGTCTATTGATTGTGCTTCTGCTGATGCGATCCAAGAAGATTTTGGCTCTCTCTGCTGCCAGGGCATGGCTGGCTCATGTTCAGCTTGCTGTCTGCCAAGACCCCAGGGTCTTTTCTGCAAAGCCACTCCCCAGCCAGTCAGGCCCAGGCTGTATTACTGTAAGGGGCTGTTCCTTCCAAGATGTAGGACATTGCATTTGTCCTTGAATTTCATGAGGTTTGTGCTGGCCCAGCCTGGATAGATCCCTCTGCAAGACAGCCCTGCCCTCCAACATATTAATTGCTCCCCCCTTCTCACCAACTCCTCCCGGCCCGATTTGGTGTCATCTGCAAACTTGATGAGAGGGTACACCATTATCTCAATGACCTGGAGGTCTTTGGTAAAAATGTTAAACAGGATAGTTCCCAGGATAGACCCTGTGGTACTCTATTTGTTACTAGCCTCCAGATAGAGTACAGCCCTTTAATCACAACTCTTTCTTGATCATTTGACCAGATTTTCTTCTGTCCATTTTTTTACCCCTCTGGGCTGACCAGCCTCTGAAGAGTTCACTGGAGTGACTAGCCTTTTTTGAAAGTAAATGCAATATTATCTTCCCTCCTGTCATGGGGGATCTCCTGGATCTCCCCAATCTTTCAAAGATGTTAGAGAGTGATCTTGCAAAGATATTGGCCATTTTTTTCTGTACTCAAGAATGCAGCCCATCTGGGTCCATGAATGTGCACAGGTTGATTTCTTTCAAGTAATCTCTTGATTTTCATCTACTGCTTGAATCCTTTCACTTAGCATGGAGGCTTGGGAGACCTTACTGGTGAAGACTGAAATAAAGAAGGCATTGAGCATCTCAACCTTATCTGTGTCTGCTGTTACTAAATCACTCATCCCATTCAGGAATAAGCCCACATTATCCTTGTTCAGCATTTTGCTGCCAACATATTGGAAGAAGCCCTTGCCCTTGATGTCCCTTGCAAGTTGCAGCTCTAGGTGAACTTTGGCTTTTGTTACTCCATCACTACCTGCTCAAGAAAAGTTTTTAAATTCCTGTAGCTTATCCCTGCTTCCTCCTCCTCTATACTGCCTCATGCTAGAACTCCATGAGCTGCCTGCTAGCCAAGCTGGTCCCCTGACACTTATCATCAGTAGAGGCCAGTACAGTTTTCAATTGCTACATTCATCATTAAATATCTTTATCTAATTTCTAATCTCAATTTTTTCTAGTTTCCCCATTTTTGCTACTGGATAATGTCATGATTTTATTTTATAAGGAAATAAGTTTTCTGACAATAAAAGATGCTAATATAGCATACAATCAAATCACCCCTTGATCTTTAGCTGTTGAATTCACTCTTAGCTCAGCTGAAAGGTATTACCATTAAGAAGCAGCTGTACTAACAGGTGACTCATGTAAGCAAGTGGAAATTATTAGCATATTTAGGATATAGGAAACTTTCCCTGAAGCAAATATAATTAGGTATTAGAGCAAAGATAGTTTTTGGAAAATTGCTGAAGATGTACTTAGTTGGGGAAAAACAGTGTTTTTTCTTAATGTTTGAGCTAACAGCAAAATTCATGGAATAGGTAAGTTTTGACTATATGGAGCATCTGTTGACTAATCAAACAGGTATTCCAGACTCTACCTCACAACTATTGTTTACATTGAATGTTTATAGTCACTAGCATGATAATATATTTTTTACATTCTGGGAAAGAGTTCAGTATTTACCTTGCTCCTTTTTGCATCTGAAATAGAAAAATTAACCCATTTTGGCTATATGTCAGGAATTCATTATTAACTAGTAAGTTTGGACATATATATATATTTTTTTCTTAGACTTTATTTTGCCAGCAGGTATGAACAGACGTGAGATAAGATGTGGAAATTGATGCGGTGTGAGAAGAATCTCAAGTGCCTCTTATTTCTTGAGAATATGTAGGCGTGTATATAGAAGCTTTAAAAAAGATGTGGTGTGTGAGAAGATCACATTTCTGATCATCTGTTTGATTTTGATTCTTTAGCTGCTATTTTCAGGTAAAATTCCATGATTATGAAAAGCTTCTTTGACTTTAACAAGCACTTGAATAGTGAACTTATGGAGTTTGGAGTCTGAGCCTTATTTTCTGAGTAGTCAATTCAGGCAACAAAGGAAATGCATTAATCTTGCTTTGTAGATTCAAGAATTATCATAAGAAAAAGCCAATACTCACATCACTTGAGAGCCTGGCTGTTGATTGTATTTCTAGAGGTTTACAAAGATGAGATTCCCAAGTCTATGGTAAAATGGTAGCATGGAGACATTCCAGTAATTTTCATGAAGAAAGACTTCTTGCTAGCCCTTTCTAGGTTGTGTACATTCAACCTGTAAAGCAAAGGTCTGAAGAGAGTTTGTTGAAAGAGCATTTTCTTGTTTGTTGTTAGGAAAGGTTGTGAAAACTCTAATAGTTTGCTGTTTGAAATAATCAGTCACTCCTGGAGGAGGGCAAAAATCACCATATGAAAAAAGCAGTGGTAAAATGTGGTTGGCCTACTCCTTGTGCAAAGACTGGGATCAGATCTTATGTCTAGCCATCTTCCAGTATTTGCAGAGCTCTTCTATGCCTCTATAACCTAATCTGTAGGCCTTGGTACAACAGTACTACCTATGCATTTAGTGTCTCAGTGGTGTCCCTTTGACTTGGAGGAAAGTAATTGTACTGTTTCAAAAACACTTTTTTTCTTTTGTGTAGTTTTTTTTCTCCTTCTTTTAGATGGAGTCATGACCTGCAAACCAGGGTACTATAATATGCTATGATAATATATATAAAGCATTTCTCATATGATCCTAAAGGACATAATGAGTACATGGCTGTACTATGGCACCTGAAATACAGGCATAGAAGAGTATTTAACTCTTGCAGTTCCAATAAATGCGTAAAACTTTTACTTCTGCTATAAAGAGTGAAAAAAAATTTAGTGAGCTTCTTAGCCTGCTGTTGCATTACAGCCTTGTTCTTGCTCCTTCGAGGCAGGTGTGCTAGGCTGCAGAATGATGCTTTGTTCCTTGTTTTCTTCTTGAGGCAGAAAAAGGCCTTGAACCTGTAGTGAGAACTCTAACTGTGGATTAACTCCTCCGGGTTGGAGGCTAGGGGATTTTCCTCATCTGCAAGAACCTCAGGATCGTCAGCCTGAACATCCTCCAGAAGTGAGGAAGGGATTTTCACACGCACTAATCCCAAGCCTCTGAAGGAAGTGGTGGAGGTTTGATCCTCCTACTTAGTGTTTCTTTATGACCATTACACTGGCTCACTGGAGAGCATGTTGCGTCTTGTGTGTCCTGTTCTTATCTATGCTTCCCCACGCAGTGTCTTGGGAAGTAAAGCACTAAACTTGAGGATATGGGTTTCTGCAGCCATCTAAAAACAAGGTTTTGCTCTAATCAGTTCCGTGATCCCACAGGCTCTTGAGATCTAACCCTTAGGTTTGTATTCAGGCTGAATATAGCTAAGACATCTCATCTTGAAGCTTAGTTACGTAAAAAATTTCTAGACAATGTTTTTTTTTCTTTTTTTAAAAAAAGTGAATTGCCTTATGAAGGTGCTCTTCTCTCTTACACCATGGGTTATAGAGGGACTTTATGGCTATAGGCTACTAACATAGGTATTGAATATAGTTCTATTTTTATTCTTATATGCTATGCACAATATTCATCTCTATATATAAAGAAGTAATTTGAAACTATCATTTCTCTTTGGAGTCTTATTGTTGTGACATCTGTGTATATAAAAACAAAAATTTTCATCTCTTGAGCAAAACATTGTTATTTGCTGGGTCAGCCAACTTAAGTCAGTAGAATGGATGTACATTATGAAGAGTGCATATGGGGGAAAATGTGCAGAAATGACATGCAAGATTGACATACAAATGTATAGAAAATTTCATTCAATTATATGACGATTCTATCAGATAAACGTCTCTTACCCTATCAGAGAGTGAAACTGCAACTCTGATACAGGGAAGATATAAAAAATTATTTTGGAAACTTTTACATAGCACTGTTGGACCACTTATCTGGCATTCAGATGACAGTCTGAGAACTGTAAAGGTGTTTTGGGGTCTGTTTAAAAAAAATTTGTTTCTCAGAGCATTTGAAGTTCTGTGACTGCATGTACCCACAAAGACTGCCATTTTGGCAACTAGCTTATTGCTGGCCTCATTGCCTAGGTGTTTGGCACTGAAGAAAATATTATTTCAAGACCAGCTTCTGGAGCTACCCCAGCTCAGGGGCATTACAGAGCAATGCAGTTGTGTTCTGTTGTACTTGTTTCTCTGGCTTTATAAAGCTCAGCTGCATGAAGTCCTGCTTCTGGGGCAGGGTGGCAGAATCCCCTCCATTCCAGTCTTGCCAGTGTCTCAGTGTTAGGGCAGACCATTGAGACACACGGTTCAGGCTATCCAGATACACTTTGGCTCCTGGTCTAAGCTATTCTGCAGTAGTCTCTAAACTAGGGGAAACACGTTTGAGGGAGCCCTAAGCAAAGAAGGGCTCTTAGCTAAGAGTGGGGATGCAAGTAGATGGATGTGGGCTCTGGCAACTGGCTTTTCTTAAAAACAAGTAGCCAAGAGCAGCTGGAGCTGCTAGCATTGTCCTTTTCTCTAGACATCTTTTAAGAGTGGTGTGAGCCAGTTTTGTGTGGGACATGGCTCCGAGTTATTAACTACAGTGTGTTCCACCTACACCAAAGAAATGCAATTTTGTCGCATCTCTCTATTTCCTACTGGCTAGCTCAGGAAGCATCATGTGAATTCTGTTCCAAGGTGCTTAACGTCTCTGTATGTTGCATAGACTGCCCACGTGCCAGACGGAGTCTGCAAATTCAGTTCCAGTTAAGCTTGATGCTCTGAAGCCTTTATGATAAAAAAGTAAATTCTGCAAACTGTAAAAGAGAAGTCAGGTGAAAGACATTAGAAAAAAAGTGCTTCAAAGTAGTGAATATCTTTTCTGATTTATTATTTTGAGATATGTAGATGACATTTATGTGGGGGAAAATGTTGTTTTCTTTCAATTGACAGTTTTAGACCAACTCTTTCAGTGCCTGAAAGAAGATAGGTGACACTGATATGCAGAAATATATTTGTAACTGATTTCAATAAGTGGAAAAAAAATTGAACTGAATCAGGTTCAACATAGGCTGACATTCCCATGCCACTTGTCGTCAGGAGCGTCCACTCAGGCTTTTGATGTCTCCAATATTTAGTCAATGTACTTGACACTTTGATAGATATAAGTGTAATTTTACTTTTGATGGGGTCTTTTAACATATGCAGCAACAGATTGAAGGAAGAAAATTTCAAAATAAAATATGTTTATTCATCAAAATCTGCTATAGTATTCAGAGGTGGTGCAATGGTACTCTAGTTGCTAGCACAAATCATCTGTGCACAGTGTACAAAATGGGATTTCTTAAGGCTGTGCAGTGTATTGGTGCACTGAATACTATAGCTATAGACTTGAAGACAGTGCTATTCTTTTAAAACAAACTGTAATAAAACTAGATCCATAAAAATGGGCGTTCTACTCATTTTTCAAAAGTAAAATCTTCAACAGTCTGAAGTGTGTAAATGCTCTTAATATTTGGCCAGAGCGGGACCAATCGGTTTCTTGTTTGATCTGCATTAACACATGATATATTTCACAGAACTTATTCTTTATGTGAACTCTTTCAACCCCTTCTAGGTAAAAGCAAAAGCTTGTCTGGAGCCTCATGGTTGAGGTTTCTTTTCCTGGCTGTGGAAGTGCCACATGGCCTGTGCTGATAACCAGAGGTGTGAAGGCGGGCAGAGGAGTGGCTTTTCAGAGTAGTGGAAAGCGGTTGCCTGTGCACATTGGTAAGATGTCTATAGTCAGAAGCAGAAATATGGGGCATCACTGAAACTGGAAAGCTCCACTAGTCATTTTTTCCCTAACTTACTGAGAGCTCCTCACACCCTCTTCTTTCAGCATCCTGCTGAACCACTGATGTACTGTGTTCATGGTAAGGGTCAGACTTACAGGATCAAGTTAACTGAAGAGGACTTTTAAGAGCGCTCCAAAGGGCTTATATTTTGTGTAAATATTTTGGACTTAGAGATATAGGAGAGTAACAGCTAGAGAGGAAATCTCCATCACAGTAGCCAAGAAGGCTAAGGCGAGCGCTCAGGCGGAAGGCTGTACAGTGGTGATAACAGTAAACTGATTTATACTTAAATTGCAATGAACAAAACTAGAGGAAAGGAGAATTTTCAGAAATTATGTGAATTGCTCTTCCAATTGCTTTTCTCCTACACCAAGCATTACTATTGCTGACATCGTGGTTGTGCTGCCAGTACAGTTGGAGGGTGAAGGCAGGTGTGATGGGGAAGGAAGCCTTGGTTGGAAGATTGGAGAAAAGAGTAACCTTGTCCAAGCTTATTTCATGGAAGAAAGGTTCCCCTTTGACCTTTCCGCTGGTCCAAGCGGAAACACTGAATATTCGTTAACAGTCAGCTGCCAAATAGGAGAAGCAGAGCTGGAGCCAAGAAGTCCAGGTCAGGTGTTTAGGTGCCAATGCTCCTCCTCACAGTTCAGTCAAGTTTGTGGCTGAGGAGGTAGTAGGGAGTGAGAAGAGGTAGGGAAAGCCAGGAGCGAAGGAAGAGATATCTGGGAAGAAAGATGTGCATGTAGGGAGTATATTTAAAATACAGAGAGGGTAATGAGTGGCAAATATAAGTTGTTGAAAGAAAAAAGAAACTACTCCAGGTTAGAAGGAAAAGTGACTGCCTGCGACTATGCACACACATATACACTGAAATATATAAATATAGATTTGTATAATATTTAAACTATAATATATATATATATAAATATTTTGGGGAGGAAATGGGGAGGGTGGTAATAGTCTACTTAATCCTGAACCCATATTGATAAAGTCTCTTTCCTTGTGCACTGAGACTCAGTTATTTTTTTCGAACAACCAAAATTGTAGATAATATTTATATGCCCTTTTTTTAATACTGCAAGGCTGGGATTTTTCCAAAGGGCTAGGGACAATTAGGCTGATGGAAGCCAAGTTGTCCTTTTGAGAACTCCAGCCTCTGACCCCATTAAACACAGGAAAACCTAGGTCATTCCTAATATTTGAAGTTGCTCTGACCACATAATGAGTTTACAGGGGAAAAAAAATACCCTTCCTGTTATAAGTGAATTCTTTGTTTCCAGTGTACCTGTCCATATCATGGAGTTTAGATATTTAGGTATTCATAACTTCTTAAAATTCTCTAGGATCTGTAATGGGGGTGACTTCCTCTGGCCAGCTGAGGGTGAAGGTGGTAATTACAGTCCTACTTTATAGATAGATTTTTATATGTGTAGTTGTGCTCTCACTTGGATCGCCTGGATTTTCATCTCGTTGCCTGCCATGATGCTTTTAACAAGATAATCCATGATTTTTATGTGGTGATAAATCATGGTCAGCGTTCAGTTTACATCAGAAATTGGAATGGAAATCTGATAATGACAAAGCAGAACATACATCACCATATGATGTCCAGGGACTATGCAGAGAAGGATGCTACCCTACTATTTTAAAAATACAGTACAATTTGAATAGAAAGTAATGCTTTGATATCACTCTTATGGACCTCAGAGCTTAATTCCCAAATAACTGCCAATCTTTTGATTTGGTGTGTTTTGCATTTTGCTTCAACTTTTCTACCAGCAATGACTGGACTCAGCAATTCATCCTGGTAATACAGGTATCATTTAAATATTTAAAAATGGCTTAGGACTGGCTCTTTTCTTCTAGGTTAAAAACTCAAAGTAAAATTGTTCAACTGCAGAAGCTGACTTTATTTAAAAAAAAAAATCTTTCATTTCTCTTCTCTAACTCTATAATAATTGGATTGTAAAACAACATTTTAATCCCTTATGACTTTGCTATATTCCAGAAGGAATCTCTAGCTGTGGTGAATTATTAGCGTTTCTTAAATGCCCTCTGATACGAGAGAAACATGAAGCTTCCTGTAACAAGTCACATCTCTCTGGCAGAATGAACTGTTAATCAAAAGTAGATTTCCCCCCTCTGGTCAAATGAAGCCGCCTTCTACTATAATTTCTTGGTACCTCAGGATATTCTGCCCAGCCACTGGCTGGCCTTTCATATGTGATGACATGGATATCTTAAGACATCAGTGTGAGGCAGACAAATTACATGGAAATTACAGAAATCTGAGTCTTTTGGAGTGGCAGATGGAGTGTAAGCAGTATAACCTGAAACACCTGGAAGCACCCACTAAAGAACTGGGCATGTATTTGGGCAAACAAGCCCAATCTGCATATCTTTACAGCTCTCCACAGTTGTGAATAAGACAGGATTTGCTTTCCCTCCTCCTGAAATTTTTTCAGATACTTGTGTTTCATAGCATAAAACTTGTTCTGCAGATGATAGAAGGCTAGTTAGTATTTCTGTTCAGCCAGTGGCATAAGAAGAACTGGCTTGCAATATTAAAAAGTGAATGCAAAGAGCAGAACTGTCTATTAAGCAGAACACCTTTTCTTATGTGTCTTGTTCCCTGTAATCAGAAAATCTCTTGTACGCACTTGCGTATTCTCATGAGTGAGTCTCTGAAGTTGACTGCAGTGCTCTTTATGGTACTTATTAGTAAATGAATTCAAAATAAACCTGATTCAGACAGAAGAATACTTCCTAGCTACTAGGTAACTTTATTACCACTGAAGAAGAATAATAAAGTCAACTTCTAGTTCAGATTAAAAGTAATGCACATCTCTCTCTACTTTCTCAAACTAATCTGAAGCCATTACAGTTCTTGAAAGCAATGACATGACTAGCCCTAATGAGGAAAATAGGGCTAGAAAGGCTTTGAAATAGCAGAGTTCACATTGTGCTCAGCAGAGCTTCGCAGAAGTCTAACATTGATACACATAATTAAGTGTGGGTTTCCCTGATAAGTAGAAAAAGAATTTGAATAGCGTAAGTCCCTAAAGCTGTCTGACCATCCTTGGCTTCTCATTTGATTTGATGATGGGCAACATAATAAACTGTGAAGGAAGAGCTAACTGCTGTTCTCAAGCTTAAGATTCTCCCTCTCTGTGTGATGTGGTCTCTGTGTGAATATTACCCATTTGATCTACTTTCTTATTATTCAATGCCTGGACCTCAGCTGGATTTGAAATATTTAGAAAGAGCTTGTCTACAGATGGTGGATAACTTAATGCACAACTGCTTAATGTAGTTGATTTTCAGAGAGGCAAGAAAACAGGATTTAAAGTGATGTGGAAATACAAGAATAGAGCTCCCTTACTGAGAAAATGCCATTGTTAAACATTTATCAATAGACGCTCTTGCACAGAACATAGATGACAGCTCAAGCTGTCCTGTAGATGGATTCCCATCCTCCTGGAGTTGCACAGCAATGCACAGTGTGACAAGATCTGCTTCAGCTGTAAAAATGTTCATAATGCGTAAATATCCTTTAATGTTTTTGCCCTAAAGTGCATCGCAGAGCACAGAGACCTATACTTTCCAGAGTGCTGAATTTGTTTTCTAGATGCTGCATCTATTATGGGATTTGGGATTGTGATATTGCAGTACTTTTTTTTTTCCTGTAGTATCCCATGTGTGTAATTAAAAGTAATGACCTTTAATGAGTCCCCGACCTATTTCAACCTACTGAAAAGAAACAACTTCTCAAATTCTAACACTATATATTATATAAATATCTCTGTCGCATCCTGTTCTCCAGAGCAGCACAGCAGCTCACATAAACTAACATATCCTTTCTGTAACATGTCTGGTTAGGCTTTATGAAACATATATTCTGGCTGATGATGATAGAATACAACAATATAATCTTTAATATTTTTGCATGCCATAATCTGACATTAGACAATTACTTTTATTAAATATAAGAAATTAATTTCTCTAAGTTAATGCAGTTTATACAGAATGCCATAGTGCTGGTCCATTTGATCACCAGAGATCACCTTAGAAATATATAGGTAGGATAAATCACTTCTGTTCTTGTGGTTGGAGAAAAAAATGAGAATATCAGTAATGAAGGATGACTTGTTTGATATTATCTTCACATCGTCACTGTGATGGTGGCTGCATCTTCCTCTATGATTTTTCACGTATGAGGCCTATCTATGGTGATTATAGAAATAATTGTTAGCAATAAACAATGCTGCATTCTTCTTCCACTGTTCATTGATTCTTGGCTATGTCCTTCTCTCAAGAAAATCTCAGTGCAGCTTACTGAAGATATATTTTTGCTCAGGTTCAAGAACCCAGAAGGCAACTGATGACAATACAGGTAAAGTAAAGCCAGAGAAAAGAGTAAAAGGAAGTGAAAAGAATTTTTACGTATCATGTTCCCTGTAATCAGAACACCTGATCAAAATAATCACCTTTTACACCTTAAAATTTTTAGATATGTGATGGATCACTTTTGTGATTTGGGGAAGAAAATACCAGTAGCTATGTTGGATTTTACCACAAAGACCTTATTTTTGAACAGCTATGTATAAACATATAAATGTCTTCCAAAAAATTTGAGACTCCTACATCATTAGCTCCTCATCATTAGGTGTCTAAATTGTGAGCACCCTTGACAGGAAACAGTATGATATTTACTGTAAATAGAATGATTTAGAATAGTTCAAATAGATTAAAAAGTTCTTATATTCCAAGTGGAATCAGCTAATGGCAGCCTTCAGGTTATACTTATGCTCTTCCCCTTTCTAAAACTTTTAAACTCTACAAATTTTTTTATGCACTTCAAATCACATTTAGGCAAAAAGCATAACTTTTTTGTTGTTTTTGCTCTAGTTGATTGAATATATAAATTATATATAAATATTATACAGATTATAATTATATAAATTATATAAATATATGAAGTATTTTTTTTCAGCAAATTTGTAGTAGCTCCTGAAGAAGATACCTTCGTGGATGCACAATGACTACTGCTTGACAAAAGTCCCTCAAACTTTATCAGTCCTTAATGTAAAGAGAGAGCATAAGCATCTACTTCTAAATAAATATAATTCAGAACTATACATTTCTATTTATTGGGAAAATATGTTGTGACAGTTTGCTCCTCTTGAACTTGAGTTGGAAAGAACTTGAATCGGAAAACTTCATATGGCACACTTAAACTTTTTCAGGATATTATTTCTAGGTAGTTTATAGTCAATGGAGCAGGGAAGGCTTCATCCTTCTCAGCCACTCTGAGCATTGAAAGGGGCATCTCATATCTTTGAAGACATTAGAGTGTTAATGTGTTGCATGTTGCCAAGATGATCTACTGTTAGTTTAGCTTTGAAAATGAATGCAACTAGGTCTCTTATGACAATATGAGTGATCTATTCAGTTTTTCTCATAGATGGAGAGATGAAGACATTGCAAAAGAAAAAACTAATATTGATCATTAACTGTCCACAGATGTCTTGGTAGTGAGATGTAGCTAAAAACTGGGACTGTGAGATTCAGCAGAAGATGTGTAGCTCTTTACAGTCTTGTCTGCATAGTGTACATATATTTAAATTCTTCTCCCAAGCTCCTTTTATAGTCAGTGAAGGGAAATAGGCAGTTTTAGGGTGTGAATAATCTCCTCCTACAGTTAGTAACAAACCAGAATCTTTTAAATCTTGTTTGGTATAGCACAAGATGTCATTAAGTCTCATCAAACTCTTTTGAATCTTGAATATCTACCCTGAATGCCTTTAACATTACTTTACCACAGAATGGCACATTCTTTGAAAGTGAAGGCAGGCTAAGATGTTCTGGCTGATGATAATTTACAAATATGACTAACTGCTAAAAGATATTGACCTCAGCTCCTGTCCAGCAACTGTTCAATATCTAGGCCCTGAGGACTCATTTCACTGCTGTGAATTTTTTGTGCTCACAAAGAATTCTTTCTTGCAGTACAGAAGAGGGAATAAAAATCTTGAAAAGATGGAACCATTAATGATAGAAATTTAAAATTCAAAATATCACCAAGATGAAAATGTGTTACCACAGTCAAATTTTATTTTGAGGTTTTCTTTGTAAAATATTTTGCAAGCTTTATTAGTTGGTGTTGAAATGCCAATTGGTATTGAGCAATTGCTAACCTCAGGTTTATTGACTTCAATCTGTTAGCTACAATTACTTTCTATTTTTAAAGTACTACTGCTAATATTCCCCTCCTGCTCCCCCTCATCCCCCAAAAAAGATGGCTTCTCAGTGATGTGAGAATGAAAAAGGGAAATAATTTTAACATATCAACTAGCATTTTAAGTCCTATAGTAATAGGATCGAGTAGGTAGTGAAACTGAAGATGTGAGTGACTTAAGCCTGTTATGCTAGGTTACTGTTGTGAATATAACTCATAATCAGTAATGTTCAAAATTGCTGGTGACTTCTTTCTGAGATCTTTTTATGAGTTTAGTTCATTTCACCATGTCTGCTATTCTGCTTCCTTTACCTAAAAGGCTATATAAAGGAATATAGCATTTAAGATCAGTAACTGATACTTTGAATTGACAAATGTAGCATGCAAATGGATTTGATAGCTCAATAAAATAAGGATCCATTGAACTCTTGCCCCAAACTTGGGCAGAATATCACAGAAGAGGAGGCATGCTAAAAGCTGCCTGCTGTGATGAAGACCCTTTCCTGGAAGGGCAAACTGAGCCGCATAGTTTTCTCTATTGCTCTCAGAATAGCACCTCTATACGTTTGGGTTTGGATCTCAGCATTGGACTGACCAGAACAGATCCAGAGAAATACTCCTCTATGAGGACTGGAAGTGGTTACCACCTCACTAAAATAAGTGAAAAGTTACCTTATCTGCTCTTGGAATTGCTGAAGTTCCCCACACCTTCTCCATTAGGAAGTAAAAGTCTGTTCTGTAGCACTATTTGGGTAGGTATTTGACTCAAAAGTTGTTCCTGCTTTGCAGTGGTGGTCGATCACACTCTGTGCAGAGTTAGTTCTGAAACTAACTGCTTCTTCTGGCTCTAGAGCTCTCCTTCCGTAGGATTAGACAAGATTTTAAATGAACTTGGTGATGTATACAAAAAGACTGAGGAAAATTAAAGACCATGCTTGACTGTTGATTTTTGGAATGAAGCTACCTTGAACACTTAGCCTGTCTACTTAGGGCAATTATATTTCATTTGCCTTTTATGTTCCAATCTTTTTTTTACTATGGGAAAACATTTTCTTATGCCAATGACTTTGGATAATAGAATGAGATGAAGCCACCACTGACTTGGATTAAAGGGCTGAGGGACTGCTGCTAGTTTCAGGAGTAGTTCAGCATGCAGCGGGATTTAGACCAATATATACTAAAACTGGATATTATTTCAAACCCACAGCACCATGCTATAATTGTCCGTGAAATCCTAATGGTAGGATTTTTAATGTATCAGCTCAGATTAAAAAAAAAAAAGTCTAAAATAACGCTTCTACACATTTATCTGTATAATAATTTCGAGTTTATCGTGTGCTAAAGTTATGGACTTTACCCACATATTATAGGTCAATGTAGGGCAGTGACCAAACCACAGGTTTGGAAAGAATACGAAAATATAATATCAATGAACGTTCAGATATGAATGTTTTTGGCCATTGGCAGCGAGTATGACAGCTATTGTGTGACAACAGATTCAAATGTAGTTATATAATTCATTTTTGAACTTTTTTTCTCCCCAAAGGGAAATATTATTAACAATACTATATAGTATTTAAGTTCAAAAGTAATGTTGTATTTTGTATTTAATTTTGAAAATTTGAGAAATTTAGAATGAGAAATATGAAAGAGAACCCCCTTTTACAAGTCTCTTTCAAAATGCAAATTTACATCTCAAGGGACCAATAAAACTTAAATTATAAATACAGACTGTATTTAGGGAGTTCTAAAAACACATATTACTGAATTGATAGAGCATAACAGTTCCCTTGCTTAGGCAACATTATGCTCTATCTTGTAAAATGTACTTGGGGACATGTGAATGCTTTATTAAGCCTACAGTCCATAACTGGAGTTGTTGTATTTTAATGTATATATTTTTCATTCATGGATTATTGAACCAGTAAATTCTAACAATTTGTCCTCACACCAAACAATTTCTTTGAGTGTTGCTCAAAGTCTTTTCAGTAATTATGTGATGCTTCAGATCCTCACCTTTTTAAACTATTTTCCAGTGCCTCCCTGTGTATACGTGTTACGTGTCTAAAAGCAGGCAAGGGAGGAAGCTGTTGTTCACTTTTGCATAAAACACTTTACAAAGGCAAATCTGCAAGATATTTCTGGAGAGGAGAGCTGCAGTTTTGGAGAGAAAATTCCTGAATGTGAGGTGCTGTCCACAGCCATGAGGGATGTATATTAGAAGGAATAAGGAAAATAGCTAAATATCGTTCCATTCTGTGTGGAACGTGGTTCTCGAAGCTTAAGCAAACACTTTCTTTATGGCTTCCTATTCAGAGTAGCTCTCCTTCACACAGCATATTGTCCTTTCTTCTTGTTGGAAAGTTGGCAGAGGGCTACTAGGTGTGCTCAAATTCAGTGGTATTTGGTTTGGACTGTGTTTCTCTTCCATTCGCTTCTAATGTTGTTTGAAATAACTCTCAGGAAGAAACTGAACTACAGAGAGAGAAGTCAAAAAGTAACATCTTTTCTCCACGTTTCTGGGGGCCCCAAATAAGTGATATTCATAGTACATAAAATATTTCTATTGATCTAAAACATCTCATTGCTATGTTGTACCAACAGCTCTAATATATATCTAGGCTATGTCATCCATCTCATGCCTGATGATAAACAAGAACTGAGAAGGTTAATGGGTATAACTCTGTGGTCTGGATGTAAAGATTTTTAACAACAGACTGTGTAAAGCTAAAAGATCGTTTAAGGATGTTGATTTCGTGAACATTATCTTCAACAAAGCAACAACCCGTCGTATTGGCGAGGTGGCAGCTGAGAAACAAAACAAGTAAAATGACAAAGGTTGCTTTTATTTTATTTTTTTTCATCTGCAAAAAACCCACCATTTTAGAGAGTAATGGAACAGATTTTGAAAGGAAATGATACATGCTGTAAAAGTACATAATTTTGTGTATTATTACAGGTAAAAATCTGTTCTCTGTAAAGAAATAAAGATATTTCAAACATTTATGGAAGGAAAGGGAATTTATACAAAGTACACTTTCTAAAGAGAGTTCATGTTCATCCTTTATTTTTTACTTAGTGTATCTTTGTTTTGTTAGGAATACTTATTTCCAGGAGACACAACCTTTAACTTACTTTTCCTATTATTCTCCTTCTCCTTTTTTTCTGTTCTCCCTCTTGCTACATTTTAGGTTATTTATTCTGAAGCTTTTCTATGAGTAGAAGTTTTCTTAAAGAAGAGTATAGCCAAGATGCATTTTTTTTTTAGTTGTTGTGTTTTCTATCTGACTGAGAAATGATTTTGCCATCCTTTAAATTTTAAAATAACTATACAATATTTTAAGGCTATAAGAGCCTATGCTATTTCTAGGGGTAGGGCTAGTGCCCAGACTCTTTAACTCTTTGAATCTCATTAATTTGCCTTAAATTAGCTTTATTTATTTTATTTTTTTTTGAGTTTGTATTAATGCTGAAACACTGTACAGGATCCAACTGTTGCATTTGGTCCTTCTACTATAGCATTTAAAGTGACAGTGGTAGTTATTAAATCACCTATGATCTGGAATGAGTAAACTCTGGCTCTCAACAAAAATTATAAATTTTGCAACTCTCTTCAGACTATTTTTTCTTGAAGACTAATTTGTGTTATAAGATATGAATTAAGCACCTGTTACTAATAATTATAAATATAATGACAATACATATTTGAGATCTGTCATTTCAAGCTACTGAGAATTTCATCAGTTTTATTTTAAATCAGACAGTCATTCCCATTTTAAATTATCGTAAATGTTAGTTAAACTTTCTTTCACCAAAATGCTCTTCAGAATAAAACTGCATGTTGCCTGTGGACATCTTTTTCTGAAAATTCCCGAACCATTTCTTTCAGATAACCAAGTTAATATAGAACCATCCCAGATTCTTTATTTTCTGTGAAATTACTAATTTATTTTAAAATATATATATATTTTAGTTATCTAGTATTTTTTCTTTCCACAAAGAAGATTGTGGTGTAGGGCCATAAACCTTCTGTGTGATCCTTCTCCTTTGTATGTGTGTGTGGTATATGGGCAATGTTTTTTTTGGTATTAACTGCATAGTCTGAATATTCTTAAGTCATGCACAATACCATATTGAAAGTGGAAAATTTAAAAAAAAAAAGGAAGAAGAGACTTGAAACATGAAAAGAAAACACAGGCATGTACATACATACACAAAACAATGAAATGGAAATAACACTTTATTGCTCAAATTAAGTATAACATTGAAGAATCATAGTAATCAAAATTGTGACCTTTTTCCTTTGTATAGTAATAGCAGGAACTCCCTCCCCTCACCTCTCTCCTATCACAGCTAGGATCGAAAAAGTTGTTATACTTATGTCAAGAATCATGACATCTGGAGAAAAGCAGAATGCATTATTTCTGAGAGTGAGTGTTATGCAATAAGATTTGACTGACATTTTACAAAATTTGAGATGCTTTCTGATCAGTAGATTTAATTAAACAGAGATATTCAGTTCTGCGCAGTGCCTGTGCATAATCTATTTTAAGCTTTTCAGACTTACAAGTATAGAGTGGAAAATGATATTAGATTGGCCTGAATTTACTTGTCATTTTATTTGCAGATACCTCAAATCAGCTATGCATCTACAGCTCCAGAGCTAAGCGATAACACCAGGTATGACTTTTTCTCTCGAGTGGTTCCACCTGACTCCTATCAAGCTCAGGCCATGGTTGATATTGTGACAGCCCTTGGATGGAACTACGTGTCGACGCTGGCTTCTGAAGGAAACTATGGAGAGAGCGGTGTAGAAGCATTTACGCAGATCTCGAGGGAAATTGGTAAGTGCACCTTTATCAGGTTTTGTATTTATAGCTGACAGGTTGCGAAGCATGACTAAACATCGCCTAGGTCTACGCAGAATGATCTGAGCACCTGCAGAGGCACAACCTGGACGGAAGTGAAGTATTTCATGGATGATTTTGCTGCTTGTGGGTCTTTCAAGATGATGCTTTGGCACTGATTTAACAGAAGCTCCTGACAAAGGCAAAAAATGCATGCATCTTGCCCCTTTTGGAAAGGGAGAGATCCGTGATAAATTAGGGACTTGGCAAGCATAAGGCTCACACAGTGTGGTCACTTTAAAACTGAGACTTATTAAGCTATTACTGGGGCAGAAAACCACCCCCCAGTTGAATTACAGTGAAGTTTTAGGAGATGTGGTTGAGCTGACTTTGGAAAATCATAATGCAATGAACCCTCATTTCCCATACTCCAGCATTCATAAATCTAGTTAATAAGGTTTTTAATCTTGCTAAACCTAAACACAACAACAACAAAAACTATGAAGTACAAAGACATACCCTACTTGTTTTTTTCCTTCAGTTTGAAAAGTACTATATAAATACAGGCATTATTATGAGAAGTATTTTAAAGTCCCTTTGATCTTTTTTTCACACTACAATATTTATTTCTGGCCTGCAAAATTGGCTATTTCTCAGAGACAGTAGATTTTTAGGTGCCAAGTAATGAAGATGATGAGTAGTAGGTACTTTGAAACTGAGAAGAATGGGTCTTTCACTGACTGCAGTGTCAAAAGACACAAAATAATATCCTTACAGGAAAAAAAAAAAAAAAAAAAAAAAAAAAACGCGAACAGCTTTCTTGACCTTCCTCACAAAGCCTGAGTTTTCTGGACGTGACTTTGAGGACAATAATTTCTGGTTCTTTCAAGTCACTTTTGGTGAGAACATGATGAAATTTTCCATTTTCAATAAATACATGTATTGTAGACATCACCTCCATGTGGGTGGTGCATGTACATCTAAGGTACTTGTGCCTGTACCATGAAGAACATTACTAATTGCTTTGCAACAGTTTGGCAGTAAGACAAAAACACAGGAATTTCTTATTTAGAATACTGTTGTGTATAATATGCTAGATGAGTTAACTAATAAATATACTGTTTCCAGCTTCTAATCAATGCTCTCTGATCTTATGTGTGAGCCAAGGAAGATCACTGTACAGTCGTTTGATCTGGAATTAGCAAGAGTATAGCTAATTTTTCAGAAATTTATAGCTAAAATAAGGTATGGTGAGATTCTAAGTCTTGGTAAAAGAAGAATTCACTATAAGCGCTTATAATGAAATTGAGCTTTGGTCTGGCAATACTGCAGATAACCAATGGCACCTGAATATGCAGCTGAATAGCCAGATTAAAAAGAGGAATCAGAAAATTCTAATTCTAGAAGTGTCACTGCAGTTCTTGATTTACAGACTCTAAAGTCATTGGGTTATTAGAAAAATTTATTGAACATGATGCATGAAAAGAGAAGGCTTATCCTTTGTGTCAGATACTGAACTGAATAGATTGGCTGCCCCAGACATTCACAGCAAAGTTCATTAGTTGAAAATCACTTTCTTGAAATGTCTGCAGTCCAGTTAGTTCGACTGAGTTCTGAAGGCAGATAAAATGCTCATTCTACTGTTTATAGTCTCTAGGAATATGAGAGTTCTTCAGAACACTACAATAATGAGAACTGTGATTTCATTAGAATGGCAGTGATATGAATTTGGGTCACTTGGACCTTGATCAATCCTAAAATAAAAAAGACCAATTTATTACATTAGTAATCTTAATTTAATGAATGATAGCATAACTGAATCCAAACAACTTAAAATGATGAATGGGAATCCTAAACATTACAAGATCTGTGTAACTCCAACAGATGCATAAAACAGTATACTCAAGAACAAATAGTATCAAATCCATCTTATATATACATATATATATATATATATATATATATAAAAGTATATATGTGTGGATATATAATGTGTGTGTATTTGATGGAATAACTGCTTTATAGTTGGAGAGGAAACACACTATGTTATGTCTCTTGATTCAGTAGTGTTGTCTCAACTGTCATGTACAATGTTCTACTAAGCAAATTTAGTAATTGTGATCTAGATGAAAATATCATAGGCTGGATGCAGAGCTAGTTAGAAGTCTGTACTCAGTGGTTCCTATCTAAAAAGATGTGTGTTGTTATGTTTGGAAGGGGCTCATTCTTGATCAAGCACTAGCTAATATTTTCATGTTTAGCCCAGGTGGAACTGGAATGAAAGATAGGCTTATACAATCTGAAGGTGGCTTCAGGACAGGAAGAAATAGGAGTATATTACAATTCAAAATCAGCTTGATAAATTGAAAATCTGTGCAGTGAAAAAGGCAAAAAGACTGGGTAGAAAATGCCATCTCAAAAACTATCTGTACGTGATAATAACTTATAATCTGCCTATATTTCCTGTGTAGTAGTGGAACAGACAGAGAAGTATATCATGTGAAATAGTTTGAGTAATCCCCGGTTTGCCTGGTTGTGGTGCAGCCTCAGTTTGACTCAGTGCAGGTTTTACTCCTCACTTTGGGAAAGGTGAGAGAGTCCACAACTGAGAACAAAGATAATCACAAATCTTGAAAATGTGGCCTGTGAAGAAAGACTGAGCAATATGGTTCATTAGCTGGAAGAATAGCTGACTAAGAAGAGAAGGTGATGGAAAATAATGTTTTCAGAGACAAGTGGCTTTGAATGGATGGTTCTCTGCCTTTCTGTAAAAGTACAGTGTATGTGAACAGAAGCAACGGAATTAAACTCTAGCATGATTCAGTTTAGATTTGAAGAAAGCCCTTTTTAATGGCAAAGATATTAAAGCATTAGAACAGATTGCTTGGGGACATGCTGGAACGTCCATCGCTGAGAATCTGGAAGAACACATTAGACAAACACCTGCCCAGGGATTATATAAGTGTACTTAGTTCTTCCTTGGGGCTGGGAGGTGGATTGAATGATTTCTTAATGTCCCTTCCAGCCTAATTGTGTTACTCACTGTCCTCAAACTTTTCACTTCAACCATAGGGTTGGAAATGTTTTTAAAATGGAAAGTTTGATTAGTGTTTAATTATTAGGTCTGGGAAGCTAGGATTGTAAAAATCATCAGATAGTATGAGAGTGCGCCTCAAACAGCACAAGTTACCAGCAATAAAATATGTGTTGAGAGAGCCTAATCAGGTCTTCAGTCCCCTTGTGCTGTGGGCATATGAATGTGTAGGACAACTCAACTCCTTTTGGAATAGTTTACTTCCTTTTTAAGATAGGCAATCAACAGCAAGAGGCAACGTGAATGTAAATGTATGTATAATGAAAAGCAACTGATCTGGAGAAAGGATGTGAAAGAAATTAATATCTTCATTTCTGAAAAATGGTGACTTAGAAGACATGAGATAGCAGTTTTGAAACTATAAACAAAAAAGCTCCCATTTTTGTCAGTTTTCTTCAATCAGAAAAGAGTTAAGGATGGGTAGAGCCTTTAATATTTTTAAGGTAGAAGATTGCTCTTGGTTATAGAAGTACTTATTTGTCATGAGTTTGATGCTTTGATTCCGATTTCCGGTTTGACGGGCCCTCTATTCATCTTCTATTTCCTGATCGCTAACAGAATCAAAAAGGAGGGAACAGGCTTCCAAATGAAATGTGGAATACTGAAAAGGTCAAAGTGGTGCCACCCTGACATGTCACAGAATATATTACATATCAAAATTTGTTCTCATTTTAATGACAAAGATCATGTCTAGGACAAACCATAGCTGGAAATTAAATATTTTACATGACAATAATTGAAAGGAGGATAGGGAAATGGTACTTATTCTAAGTCATTCGTTGTTTGAAGACAATATTTAAATTTATAGCGTTTTCTACTTTCATTACAAATTTAATCAATGACATTACTATAATCATTTTGGCGTAGTGATCAAATTATTTTGGTACCTGGGCCAAAAGAAAGAATTGATACAAAATAGTAATGCTTAAGTTCTCACTGACTCACTGAGAGAAAATAAAAAGAGGAAAAGGAAGCACATTTAACCAAGTCCTTATTAAACTGTCATGCTGAATAGTGATCTTCTATTTACTTTGCTGTTAATGATGTTTGACAAAATATACATTGGTGTAAGTCTGTTATTAGACTTTCTTCTAATGGTTCATACCTTATGCTATTAGATAACAAATGAATTTACCATCAGAGATAATCTGCGATTCTTTTCATTTCCTTACAAGATGCAAAAGACCTTGTTCAGAAAGATCTCTTCTGGGTCAAAATACTTGCTCAGTTAGTGCAATATCCATGTTGTAAAATACAAGAAAAACCTGAAGAGTATATAAAATGCTAGATGATGAATTTTATCCCTAGAAGTGGTAAATGAAGCACCAATATGAGTTGTGATGGGAAATAGCAGTGAAGCACTTATGGACTATGAACACTATTGAAAGGGGTGGTTAAAACTTCACAGGCAGGAAACTGTACTGATCATTAAGGAAAGGTGAGAAAATTCCACATTGTTTGCCCCTTTTTGCTTTTAAGTCTAGAAATCTCTGTCTTATCAGAGGTAAGAGGATCTAGGACCAGATCTTTACTGAAATAAAATGACATCGCATCATAGCAACTTTATCCTAGAAGACAACTATATCCTTAATACTCTGAGTACTTGATTTTGAGGAATAGGATGGTTTTGTAGTTTTGCCTACTGTCTTCCTCCTGATACAGTGCTGTTAATAGCATTTTTCTAAGAGGGACCACATTTTACAGCCCATCATAATGTTTTGCTGTTGCAGTCACAGTGATAACTATATTCTAATTTTAATGAAAGCATGTTTTAAAAAAATGCTACAGTGGATTTATTTAAATTTTCTGATTTCATTATAGCTAGTTTACATTTTTTCTACATAATGATCTATGAAAATATTTTTTGACATGGATCTTAGACCACTTTGTCTCTTGCCTGTTCTTTTTTGTCCAGTTATGCACCATATCTCTGTTTCGGAATATATCTGTATATCTATCTGTAATATCTTTTTAGATTTCTAAAGCTTTCAATGGAAAAATTGAAAGTTTAGTTGGAAGCGGGGAGAAAAAATTGTGCAGAAAAAGAAAACTTCAGCATGTATTACCTTTTCACTTAGATGATTGATTGATAATTTAAAAATAAGATTGATTACTATCTAGATTTACTGCAGGAAACGTGAATTATATTTGTATCCTTCTAATATCATAGAACCAGTAAGGTTGGAAGGGACTTCTGGATATCATCTAGTCCAACCTCCCTGCTCAGCAGGGTCACCTACAGCATGTTAGACAGGGTTGCATCCAGGTGGGCCTTGAAGATCTCCAGAGAAGGAGACTCCACAACCTCTCTGGGCAACCTGTGCCAGGGCTCCGTCACTCTCACAGTGAAGAAATTCCCCCTCACACTCAGGAGGGGGGTGCTTCTATTTCTGCCCATTGCCTCTTGTCCTGTCACATGGGACAACTGGAAAGAGTTTGTCCCCATCCCCTTGACACCCTCCCTTCAGGTACTTGTACACATTGGTAAGATCCCCCCTGAGTCTTCTCTTCCCCAGGCTGAAGAGGCCCAGCTCTCGCAGCCGTTCCTCATAGGGCAGGTGCTCCAGCCCTCTGATCATCTTTGTAGCCCTACGCTGGACTCTCTGCAGTCGCTCCATGTCTCTCTTGTTCTGGGGAGCCCAGAACTGGACTCAGTGCTCAAGATGATTTGGCCTCCCCAGGTCTGAGTAGAGGGGCAGGATCACCTCCCTCCACCTGCTGGCAACACTCTTCCCAATGCACCCCAGGAGACCATTGGTCTTTCTTGGCCATGAGGGCACCTTCCTGGCTCATGGTCAACTTGTCATCCACCAGCACTCCCAGGTCCTTCTCTGCAGAGCTGCTCTCCACAAGGTCAGCCCCCAGCTTGTATTGCTGCCTAGGGTTATTTCTCTCTAGGTGCAGGACTCTGCACTTGCCCTTGTTGAACCTCAGGAGGTTCCTCTCTGCCCAACTCTCCAGCCTGTCCAGGTCTCTCTGAATGGCAGCACAGCCCTCAGGTGTGTCAGCCACTCCTCCCAGCTTGGGATCATCAGCAAACTTGCTGAGGAGGCACTCTGTCCCCTCATCCAGATCGTCGAAGCTGAGCAGGATGAGACCCAGTACTGAGCCCTGTGGGATGCCACTAGCCACAGGCCTCCAACTAGACTCCACGCCACTGATGACAACCCTCTGAGCTCTGCCTTTCAGCCAGTTCTCAATCCAACTCACTGCCCACTCGTCTAACCCACACTTCCTGAGCTTGTCTAGGAGGCTGTTATGGGAGACAGTGTCAAAAGCCTTGCTGAAGTCAAGGTACACAACACCCACTGCTCTCCCGTCATCTATCCAGCCAGTCATTCAATCCTAGAAGGCTATCAGATTGGTTAAGCAGGATTTCCCCTTGGTGAATCCATGCTGGCTACTCCTGATCACCTTCTTATCCTCTGTTATGTCTGGAGATGACATCCAGAATGAACTGTTCCATCATCTTTCCAGGGAGGGAAATATCAGGCTAAAGCTTTTTATAATTTGGTTGGTGAGTTGATGAATATTTTTTCTTCCCCCCCTTTTTTTTGTCCCCTTTCTCACCCAAGAAGATATTTAATAGAAGATTAAGAATATCTTGCTGTGTGAAGATAGAAGGAATACAATATGTGAAATGTAACCTTTTTTTTTCCCAGAGATATATTGCTTCTATAAAGAATGGTTCAAGCTTAACAGATTAATTTTCCTAACTAATAATATTCTAACAAACCCTCACAAAGGAGAAACAGTTTAATTCAATTTTAAGTTTTACTTCTCTATTTATGCAGCTGAACTCTATTGATAACACTGTATTTCAAGCTGCAAGCTGTAATTAAGAATAACACCATATAATTGGCTAGAGGAACTTCAAAGAAATGTTTGAAAAATTACAAAATCAGATGGTAGGTGTATTAATATTGCAAAAGCTTGAAAATGATTCCAGCAGTTTTTAATATTTGTACCAGTTAATACCTGATAAAGAAGAGCATATTTTTAAGGGTTTATTATGAAGGGCCATTGAAACTTCTATCACTGGGGCTAGTCAGTATGGTATTCTTCAGTTTTAATTGTACGTTTCTTCCTCTGTAATTTTAAGGAAATATGTAAGAGCTGTAAGCACGTAGTGGCACTTTCCTGGAATGCTCTCTGACCCTCCCTCCTGTGACTGTTGGAAGAGAGAGTCATGAGGCTGTTGTTGTTTTTTTTAAAGGAACTGTGACAAAAAGCAAAAAAAAAAAAAAAAAAAAAAAGATACAAAAAAAGCCAGAAACAATTGCAAAAAAAGCCTAAGGAATACGATTTAAGTAATTTACCAGCAGCATATTTTTTCATGGATTATCTGAGGAAAAAGTAATATTTTCATATATTTGAAAGCACTATTACTCTAATACTTTTGGAGCAAACTAGCAGTTATGAGAACTGGAGGAAGTGATCTCAGGGAGACTCTGGTCTTCTATTTATCCATGGAGTTTTAATGGAGCTACAAACTTCTTGTTCCCCTATTAGTACAAATTTTTGTTCCACAGGTAGCAGTTTACAGTTTGATTCTGGAAAGAGTTCTTGTGTGCAGGAAATATGGACTTCTGTATGTGCTTGAAATCGAAGTCAATAAATACTTTCCTGAATCCCATGAGGTTTGACAAAGGATTAAATGCAGAGGATGACTGACTCTGAGGTTGCCAACCAGGAACATGTCACACTTCCTGGTTTTCTCAGCTGATCTTTACTGTCTTAAGCTGGTAGCGGGGTGGACTGTAGTTAAGACCGAGTTCATTAACTCCTTCTGTGCGATAGAGTTACCAAATTGTTGTGATACCTGATTTTTTTGGAGCCTGAACCTGATTTTGTTTTGCTCATAGCAGTCAGCTCTCAGAAAACTGAAGAAACTAAGCTCCTCAGAGCAAGGACTAGTAGGTTTCAACAATGATGCCACTGTGGTGACCGGTCTAGAAAACTCACCAAAGAAATGGTAAAAGCTTATTATAACATGGAAGCCCTCTGTTCTTTGTATATATACTCACATATTGAACTTTACTAATGTGAGTACTATAGGAGTCACTGGACTATATGGCATGGCTGACCACAAAGTTTAGTAGTAAAGATGCACAGATCTAGGTGATTAAAAAAAAAAAAAAAAAACCTTCAACACCAGACAGCATCACTGATATTGAGCACAAATTCAAAGGATATTAAAAATGGCCAGGAAACAAACTTTTATTTCAGCAGTACTTTTAATGCAATGCCTTATTTGTAGCACAATATAATGTAGTCATGTTTTCTAGTTCAGGATTTTTAAATGTAAAAATGCAAAAGGGAATTATACACGTATAATCCTGCTAATTCTAAGACAGCAGTCTTACTAGAATAAAAGCATGCTTTTGTTGAAATAGTGTGGTCTTTTGTAATGAATATACATTTTCATAAAGTTTTTCAAATACAGAGCTCTGGCAGAGGCTGGGGATTACAAGTTTCAATGGCTATAAATGTATATAGTTTATATATTAGTTTAAATAGGAAACACTTTCAAATAAGATGTGAGATGCAGTTTTTTAATATTAAGCTATTAAAACAAGTATTAAACTTTTAAAGGATATTATATTTCTTTGAGGTTTAGATCAACAGCAAAAATCTTTCTGAAAAGTAGTTTTTTTTTTTTTTTTTTTTTTTTTTTTTTTTTTTAAATGTTGGGCTGAATGTAGAAATTACTACTTACAGTAGTCTGTATTATGTTTGAGATCAGACCAGTATGATCATAGGATTCTTTCTGGACATACTAACTAAAAATGTAGTAGGATGGGATAAAATAAAAAGTTGGATAAAGACATAAGTATTGTCAGATCTTTATGATGACAGGAATGAAATTTCTTGAATGCTACTGTTCTCTTTATTCCAATATAGCAGTGGCTTCTCTTAGGTTATGAGACTGCTTTTTGCTAGAAAGAGTCTCAGAACAATAATTCACACACATTGAAAAAAACTCTTCTGAAAGTAAACTTAGAAAATGTCTGAATCGAAATGTAGCCATTCTGGCTGTTTATAACCAGATTTCACACAAACCTATCAAAGGGATGGGGATTTTTCACAATTTTAGTTCCAGTAGATATTCTTGTTGTAAGTGAAAGTATTTGTAAAGAGGATGCTAAAAGGTAAAGCATCAAGGACAGACGTGTTGCTTCATGAAAAAAATCTGCTTATGCTTTTTGTTCCCCCTTTACAATTTGGTTGTAGTGCAAGATGGAGGAGAACTATGGGAAACACTTTGACAGCTTAGTTTTCATGGTGGTTGTGGTTCACTTAAAAAGATTCCATCAACAATAAGTCCCGGAAGCTTCACAGATTCTTCATTCAGAGTGATATTTTCCCCCCCTTCTTAGTTGGTTGTTGACTGGCTAAGAGTTTCTTTGTCCTTTACTCCTACCTGCTTAACTTTATGGATTTAGTTTTTAACTTCTGCTATTGCCACATTTTGCAGAACGCTTATTTTCAGGCAAGGTTTGATGTGGCACCTTTTATATTGCAGTGATGTGAATAATTGTTGTGAGTCCAACTTAAATCAGATATCAAACATGCAAACTACAATGTATCCTTGATCAGAATCTGTGAGAGTGAACTTTGACAACAGTCAAACACAGACAACAAAAAAAGAGCGTTTTATACTTTTGCTTTCTCAGCTTGCACAAACTTTACTTACAAAAGTTTGTATTTAAGGGCACCACCTGAGCCAAGGCAACAGGAAGGAGCATGGTGGTGCAGGTTTGGTGGGTATTTACCCATTCTCTTTTGTTAACACATCAAAGGGCTCACAGTATTTGGTTTGTAATCTTGGTTGTGGTCTACTAGTTTGGAGTCAGTCTAACTCACCTTAAGAAGTTGCACCTGGTGAAGAGAAGTTCTGAGTTTCCTCAGAAAATTACATTTTCCTTTGTTCTTTTAACAAGAATAAATATGCTTATGTGGCTTTAAATGTTTAGCATTTTTACCTTCTGCCTGGAGAAATGTCTCCTAAAAATTATACGTGAAAAATGTCTCATGAGTGAATATCAGCAACTTGTTTTTACTAACTGCTCTTTCTAGATCAGTGTCTGTGGTTTAAGCAATGAAACACTGGGACTGTCATACTGACTCAGACACTGCAGGTCAATATCTTGTCTCCAGTGATGGCCTCAGTTAGATGAGCAGAAAGGTACCAAAACCTCTCTTAATAGTCACTGGCAGAATTATGAATCCAAAGAAGCCTTCCTTCTGTGACCTAAGTATTTAGTGGGTGATGTCTAGATTTACTGAAGCATGAAAGCTTACATCCATTATATTTTCTTACTGTTAACATTTTAACCTTACTCACTGAATGTTGTCTTGTTTTGATATTGTAAGTGATGTTGCAGAATCCAGTTAACCTCCTTCCTAGCATATCTTCCTACTTATGTTAACTCTGAAATAAAGATACGAAATAATTGCAGTTTAATAGTTTTGAGTTTTGGATTCCTTATTTCATTTATATCTCTGTTAAGCTGTGTAGCCAAGACTGAACACTCCAAGTGAAGCCTTACAGTATGATTTATGTAGTGTCATTGTAATCTCATTTTTGTTCTTGGCCCCATACTTCATAGATTCTGACAATTTGTAAGCTTTTTCTGTTGGCTGCTGAGTATCAGGCAAATTATTTCCAAGAGCTATCTATTTTGACATTCAAGGTGCATTAACAAATGGCTACAGCTGATTTAGAGCTCAATGATGTGTGTGAACAATTTCAGGTATTCTTGCCAGTGTGTACTCTTGCATTTGTCAATAGTGAATATTCTTCTGTGGTGCACTTGTTTATCCAGCTTTGACAATACTCTATATTTTTTTTCTCTGTTCTTGATTATTTCAAATAATTTCCTTACCATCTTCAAATTTTACTGTCTTTCTGCTCACCACTCTCTCCCTCCCTTTTATTTTAGAGAGCTTTGTGTTACACAGCACAAACTGTAGCAGGCATTTCTGGAACACAGGTTTGTTAGTCTGTTCCAGTGATTTCAAATTTGATTGTTTCTTTCTATTCATTGTTTTTAATCCTTGGGGGGGGTCATCATTCACTTTCATTATTCTGTGTAGTTTCATAACATGTGACACTATGTATATTATATGTCACAGCCCACCACATAATATATGGCTATATCTTCAGCAGTAGACTATACACGTAGCCAAGTCTCCTCAGTCTGTTGTTAACTTCATGGCAGCTGTATTAAGACTGAAAAAACTTATTAGGACATGCCAAACTTAGCATTCAGATTGGCTTTCGGGGATTTTGTTTATCTAAGAGATAAAGAATGATAGTGCCAATAAAGACAAAACAAAACATGACCTAGTAAAAGGACATCCACTATCATTCTTCCTTTATATGCTGATAAAAGTCCAGTATGTGTTGGGGCTTATCAGTGGGCTTATCAGTGGAATCTTCACTCTTAGTTTTATTTCTTGTGGTTTTTTGAATTTTTGATTTTTTTTCTTATTTATTTAGGCCTTAAAACACAGAAGTATGCATGGCCTACATGGGGAACAAAACTCTGCAGTTGCTGCTGACTACTATTTGTAACATGTTATGCTAATATAAGGCACTTGAGCTCTGCTCATCTGCCTGATGTAGAACAGTTGAATAAGCTAAATGCTACTATGATGACAGTCTTCTTGCAAGATTACAAGACAGGAATATTTGATTGCAAATGTCAAAGCTACATTATTTTCAATTTCATTTTGTTCTTATTCTTTCTTGTGTTGGAGGGCAGTGGGTCATATTCTAGTGAGACAGAGTAAGCACACGTTTACTACTAAACTTCCAGTGGTGTAACTTAGCAGTAGCAGTGAGTTATATTGTAAATGTGTGTGCCTGCATATGTTCAGTCTGGAGTAACCCATTCAGTTAGTTACAATGCATTCTTCCTCCAGTTTTGTTGCCAAATAAAATGCCCACAAAGTGCCGAAGAACTTTGTTCATAGAATAGAATAATTCAAAGAACCACTATTACTCATTGCAGAAAAACAGGCATATGTGTATGCTTCGCTAATATTTGGAAAGACTCCTACAACATTTTTTTCTCTCTTTCAGAAATGCCTAATTTTTATGCAAATTACAAGCTGTGATACCACCACTATAACCTGGGATGACAGCAATATGAACATTGTGAAACTTTAAGGGTTTTTAAAAAAAGAGAAATATTTTTCCTCTTACTAGGAACAAATAGTTGCTTTGGTCAGAACTCTGTTCTCTTACAGACTTTTTATAGTGGAAATACTGTTGTTTGTTCCTCTGCTTTTTAGCATTTTTTTCAATATAGAATGATTTGTGGCTTTTCATCATTTAGAAGAAACTGAAATAGAACTAATTGTTTCAAATGATGAAGTTCTAACAGAAATACTGGCCTCCTTCCTTAGCACTGATAATTAAAGTAGGATATTTTGACTAGACAATTAATCAAGAGAATGAGTTACAAAACAACACCCTTGAGTAGCAGGGATGCCATGCACTTAAATCCCCATACGATGCTATAGCTGTATGCTTCCTGAAAACTTCCTGCATATATTGAGCATGTTATACAGAACTATACCATAACTGTTGTCCTCATATGTCAGCTCCTCCCTGGGTTGCTTGCTAAAATACTATTATCCTTCAGTGGGAGGACGAACAAAATTTCAAATAGCATGTAAAAAAAGGAGAAGGAAATTGTTTATTTCCAAATGAAGTGAGACAGTCTGAAGTGTATGCACATGTGCAATTTGTAAAAGTTCCAGAAAACTCTACCCCAACACCTCGAGGATTCCTAGAAACCTTTGTGCTGATAGATCTGATAGTTTGCAGCATGTCATTAATCCCATGGGCATCTCTGTTTTCCAGGTTAGAGAGAGCCACACCTGTTTTTCTTGAATACCAAGGCAAGCTCTACTTTTTTCAAAACTGAGAATACATTTCTCTTCTGCTCTGCCCACTTTCTTTAGAACAGTACGTGCATCCTGGAACATCTAAAGAATCTATAATGTCTGAGAGAATTACTTTCTTGTTGAACTTCAGCAGTGCCTCTAGAGGCACTGGGAAACCAATGATGGTAGCTTTCCTAGAAACACTCCAGAAGGATGAGACAAAATGATATTATACAGTCCCAGGAAATAAAAATGCTTTTGTTGTCTTAAACCTTAATCTTAAGTTTTATGATGAAAGCTGAAGCTTATCCAATGAGACATGGACAACTGGAATAAAGCACAAATCTGTAAACCTTAAGGCAAGAGACCCTGTTCACTAATATATTCAGATACTAGCCATAAGAGGGCAGTATTTTTATGTACACTCTAGCAGGTGTATTTTAATATATTTTGCAAGCATATCAGATTTACCTTGATATGCATCACAACATTCCCTAAATCCAGGAAATTTATTGATATGATTATAAGTATTTTACCCAACATGTTAATATATTTAATGAAGTGCAGATAGCTCTACAGCTCTATTTATAAAATTTTCAAACCTCACAATTACTTCCATAATGTTGTAGCATTATGGAAGCCCTTTCAGAACTTATTTAGGAAGTAGAAATGGTGATTTTTTTCATTGGCTAATATTTTTTTTTCCAGAATCATTTGTTTTTCAAAATATAATGCCTCTTTCACAGAATAGGATGGTGATTGCAGCCTGGTGCTTGCTGTTCTTGCTTTTTGTAACATGTATGTAGGACATAGCATGTAGGATTTATTACCAGTAATCCAAACTCCATCATAAACACATAGAAAACTAGATAAGACTGTCCCAAACATCAATCTACATATAAAAAATGATGTCAGAAATTGAAATAGTCAAACAGAAGGAGTTTGCAAACCTGCATCAGGAAGGAGGTTTTCATTGTGGTGTCAAGTGGTAATGCTGACATTTTACTGCAAGTAAATTGAGGAAGGTTTTAAGAGAAATCAGGTGATAGTGTGATTTTTTTTTTTCTTTTTATCAGAGATTTTTTGTATAGCAATGCACAAGATTTCGAGGGATCAGGGCCTAAGTGATAAATTAAGCTATTGATAATAGGTCCCTGAAGAAGCTAGTAGCTATGACAGACTAAATGTTACTCTGATTGTGTAGCGGGTTAATGACACGCAGTCAACTATGCCAACAGGAGATATTCTTTCTATTGCTAAAACATGTGGAAAAAGTATGATTCCTTTTTTCCTTCAGCTAAATGCAAATAATTTGATAAAAATTTGCAATCTACAGAGTGTTATTGGAGTTGCAGATGGAGGTTCTCACAGCTGGGCCTGGCCGCTTAGTTACAGACCTCTTATCAAAGTTAATGGGCATTTCACAACTAAATCTCTTCCTTGTTTTACTGTTTTAGTTGATTAGATGTATATGCACCAACAGTGATGTCTGTGCAGAGGCTGTTAAAGTCAATGGGACTCTGGAGATAATTTTCTTTTCATGTGGACCTGAGCCTGGGCACAGTGGGGGGAAGAAGGATTTCGAGTGACAGCAAGTGTTCAATCCCAATACAGAATGACTTCCCAATTAAGGAATAATGGTAATGGCCAGTTTTCCACAGCAATGTCCTTGAAATTATAAGGCTCATTAACTAAACTTAGTTTAACTGGAGTCATCTTAGCTTTCTTTGTCTTTCTGTGATAAATAATTGCAAAGGAGACAATTTTTTGAAAGAAGGGTATTTGGATGTGCTCAGAAAATGTTAGTTATGGAAGAGCATGAGTTCCCATATGTGCCTTACTTGCTACAGGCATAGTAAGCTTGTGACAAGGCCCTTGGGAGCTACCTACACTTCAGGTGCCTCTCAGAAGAATCTGTGAAAGGCATTCAAGGACTTCTTTAGTTTGTAGAGCACTGCCTTCCATTTTCTTCTGAATGAAGCTTTTTGGTCACTTGTTCTTATTTCAGTAGCTATACAGTCACAGAAAAACACGTACAGGAAATTAATTCTGTACATGCTTAAAGGGTAAAATATATTGTGTACAAATGCTTTTGTCCTAGTACAATGACAGAAATTCTTTGTAGAAAAAAAATAGAAGAAATGAGAAATAAAAAGCAAGATGATGAAAGCAAAGGGTAAGAATGCTGAGCGTATTTCTATTGTTTCTGCTGTTCTGTTATCAACCTTTAGTATACATTATATTCAGCTTTATAAAATACTTAGTCAAATGTAGTTATATTTTCATAGTGAACAACACTCTAGGTAGTCTAATGCTTTGCTGAACAGGGAAGTCAATTCTGCCTACTTTAACTTATTTATTCTTGGGAAGGAAAATAAAATAAGTTTCAAAATGAGCCCTAATCCATTTATGAAATGGACTGTATAATATGTTTACTTGTGAGAACATGAGATCAGACTCAAACTCAGAAGATCTAGCTCTATGTTGTTTTTAGACTTTGCTCAGGTGCCAAAGACAGAAGCATTTTCCCTAATGGTTGTGCAAACTCTAAGACTGAGAATCGAACTTGCCTTCCATAGCCCTCATCAATTCTCTTTTCCTTTTTTCCCAAACTATGAATTTGCTATTTCTTTCTGATAATACTATGATTGGTAAATCTGTAATTTTATTCCATCTTAACCTAGATCTATTCAAATGAATTGCAAGTCTTCAGCAAATGTTTTTCTTGATGCACAAAATCTGTATGCTCTACCTCACTGTCTTAACTGTCTTGGCACTGAGAGGGTATCAGCAGTAAAATACAGCCTCAAGTGTGGCTTTGTCACTACAGTTAGGAGATATGATTTTGAAATACAACCAATAAAGCAGATCTTTTAGCTCGAGGAGTGCATTTTGTACTAAGCCATTCTTGAATTAGAACAGAGTAAATCCTAGTATTTTCCTGTTGAAACGATTGCAATTCCATGGAATACAAGACAGGCCAGATTTCATCCCAGTATGACTGCTCGTGTGGGTTTCTGGTTAATCTCTGTTCTGAGTGCTAAAACTTAAAGAATAGACAAAAAAACCCCTCAAACCTCACAACCACCACCACACTCAAAACATAAACATTTAATTAGCTTATTTAATACAAAATCTTTAATACAAAATCAGCTCAAATCTTAGTTACAAGTGCAAAGGAGCATGGTTACCTCCAAACTTCCTCTTATATCAGGAGTGTTGCAGTATTGCAAATCTTCACAGTTTATCATTTTACAAATTTATGGCATGTGTAGTTGAGAGCATGATGAGAGAGTTTACATAATACTATTGGTTTTGCTTACCCAACATTATTAATTCTGTACATTCACAAGCACTGAATTTCCTACCATTCTAATTCATTCCCTTTCATGCATATGAATAAATAGATTTTTAGAGGGAGAAGGAATACAAATAAGACTAGTGCCACTAAGAGCCAGTGTGATGAGACACCAAGATTAGCCTCAGCCTTTCCCTGATTAATTTTCTAGATCAACTTTCATTCTTACTAAAAATAATGTTCCCTGATTGTCAAATGGAAGAGAAAGCAATCACTCCTTCACAGAGTCAACATAGGGGAGGGACATTAAGAACCTAAAATTTGTTTATTAAAGTAATCCTAATATTACTGAGTCTCTCTGAAGCCCTCTAGGACTAAGATGATGGACACAATAGAAGTGTTAAAACAGGATAAATTAATCTCTGACTTGTTTTCATGATGAATTTACATTAAATTCAAATACGAGGTTTGATTGCTTGACTTTTGTTTGCTGGCATCTAACAAGTTAAAGGTCTGTTATCAAAGCAAAAACTTTTGGAAGGAGGAAACAAAGCTGGTGTTCATCCATTCATGGTGGGCATAAGAAAAGAAAGAAAGTAAAGATGTCTTGCAGGCTTGTACTGCTTTATGGCTCAAGTTAAGATTTTGCTGTAGCATTAGTTACTTTTGAATTAGCTTTAGATGCAATATTCTCTGCTAGATTCTCTGAGTACTTTTACTGCTTGTATAAGGTTAAGTGTAGCTAGTTAGATTTTGATTTGTTCTGTTGAGTTGCTGAACTTAAGGAGTATGTGTGTACGTGTGTTGGTGGAATGGTGCTACATAGAGTTAGAGATCGTAATCCTGCAGCGGATGGCAAAATATTAGTGGAGATGAAAGCATTACAAATACTATGTGCTACTATAATATCTTTCTTTGTGTGGAGAGAGGTGAAGGGAGGGGAGGAGAGGAGGGGAAAGCTTTCCTTTTTAATATACTTGCACATGGCAGGTTTTCACAGCAAAAAAAAAAAAAAAAAAAAAAGGGTGGGGGTGGGGGGAAAAGATGCAGTTCACTGACAGTAAAGGCGAACTGAAGATAAATCATAGAAAATGGATTCTTTAGTATATGCTGCTATGAGTTGTATCTGATCTATCCTGTCTAAGCTCCAGATGACATTCCAGATCTTACCCTTTCCCAGACAGCTTAGTGCTGTAGACACCTGAATTTATCCATCTGAAGTTCCTCCTGCTGGAGGCTCCCCTACAAACCTGGGTGTAAGCAGGCAAGGTCCTGAACCCTGCTAAGTCCTCAGATAAACCTGAAATGCTGGCTGTGGTCAAGAGGGTGATTTAGTCTGCCTAACTTCAGGATCAGGATAATGCTATCCCTCTTCTGCATGGGGGAATATGCATCCTCAGAGCGCAGTAGTTCCATCCTATGCTCTAGCCAGGAGGAGGACGAGGGACCAGTCATTGCTCCTGGACCTGTTCCTTTCAGTGATAGTCTAAATGAATAAGCATACAGAGAGCTGAAAATATAAGATATATTCTCGAGCATGCCTTTAATAACTGTGGCAGAAGCAGATTTTCCTCTTGTCACCTTCTGGCCATCTTGCTCTCGCAGGTGAACGTGGGGTGACTAGAGTGTTGATGGATGGTGATTTTGGAGGAGTGCATTCAGCCTTTCTAGGCTGGCTGCAGCCAGAACCTGCTTGCTGGGAGGGTGCACTGTTATAGAAGAAAGGAAGTGTGTTAGGGGAATGAGATCTTCCTCTGTATATATTTCTGCTGACTGCTTAAGGTCCCTAGAGGGTCAACTTAAGTGGACTGAGAAGTCCCTATTTGGGCCCAGATAATTAAAATTTCAATCAGGCGATGCCTAAATTAATCATCTCATTAGCAGGATTGTATTTCATCCCATGTGTATTCTGTACTAGTACAAGAACTCTTACAGGAAAGGAATCGCGGAGTTTTGATCAATCCATTATTTAATATTATGATCAGGAATACAGAGACTACTTCTTTTAAGGGAAGTGATAGCAAATGCCTGAGTTATTCTTGGAAGAGAAATCGGTGAAATTTAATTTTCTTTAATTATCCAGTAGTCTCAAAGCTTAAGAGCCTGAATGCAGCTGAATGGTGGTCTAATCAAGGGTCCACCTAACTCAGGACTTTGTCTCTGGCAAAAGGACCTTGCAGGAAAATGTAAGGAATATCCATACGTGCAAAGTGATTCACCAGGGTTTCCTGCTGGACCCTGTAGCTGGACCATTGTGCTCAATAGCCATTTAATCAATCTCTGTTCCCTAAATTTGTTCCAGTCTCGTAAAAGCCTGAAAGAGGATAAAAGAAACAAAATTTTTTGTTTCTTTTTTCTAACTGTAGATATCTCTAGTTCTAAACACTAAAGAAACAAGCACTTCTGTGAGCAAGAGTAGAATGAAGACTGGTTTCCTATGGCTTGTTATTTCATGGTTGAACTGGTTGAGAACTTGATTAAAGTTTTTGTCTGTTGATTCAACATTTGAAATGGTTTTGGTCTGTGTGCATTCTCTGGTGTCTAGCAAGAGCTGAGATTAGCATTTATCTCAGTGAGGGCACTAATTGGATCTCTCTTCTCTAATCAGTCTTGTACGATCACAAAAGATGAATGGACTTAATAATCTTTGGGACCTTTACCTCACCATCATTTTTGGGCAAAACTGGGCAAAAACCCAATAGGCCTCATGCAACAGGGGAAAGGCAGAGGCAGACAGAGCTAGATGCATCCTCACAGAATATGATAATGTGATTGCATAAATTCTCTCTCTCAAAAAAAAAGAGAAAAATGAAGCAAATGAAGAATTTGATTTATCAATGTTTATACATTGTTTATAAAACATTGAAACTCATTAAATCCTCCATCTTTTCTGCACTGTAATATTTACCTTTCCTATAGTATTTGTGGCATTCAGAACTCAGTGTGGCATGCTGTAAATATCACAGTAACTGTAACTACTGTGTGTGGTAAATGTCAGGATTTTAATTGCACCTACTAAGCCACAGGCTTCTTATTGCTTGTTTGGAAGAAGCATGTAATGAGCATCTCACCAGGAAGTTGCATGATGAAGGGATTCATCAACATAGTTTACCTGATGCTGCTCAATGGGTGAAGTTGTTAGTATGTAGCTTCAAGATGTAAAAAACCAGAACCTGGAAAAAGGAATAAAGAAAAAGTGGAGAAATAAGTTTCTGTGATAGTGTCCCTCCTACATATGCAACAATATAATACCATTACTGTTAAATAAATTTTCAGTGCCATAATGTACTTTATGTCTAGATGCTGCCTGTTACAGTATGCAAATAAAGAGGCCGTTGTCAAAGACAGCAGTTGGAAATAAATAATAGAGGAATCTAACTGTCTGCACTAATCTCAGTTTAAGAGTGTTGTCTTTAGCTGAACAGAAATTAGATCTTACTATGCAAGTCTAACTGATGCCTTCCTACTTTTGACATTTATAGGCACTGTTCGCAAAGAAGATTAACATAAGCCAAGGTCTGCCTGAGAAATAGGATATCTTGTACTAAGAAAGATAAAAGGTCTAGGCAATATGCTAAGCACAAACTTCCATATCAGTTCTATTTTTCTAGTTACTAATGACCAAAATGCACCTATTATAGAGGTTTGTGTGAGATGAAGTTGCCACAGATTCAATGTTATCTCCATCTTCTGGCACAACAGACGATCAGAGAAAATACTCTTCTACCTGATGCTTTTTTACAACACCCCTTTCCCACCTTCCCTTAATTCTTCAGCACCAGGAAGTAAAATAGTTTCCTTCTGGTCTATTCCTGTCTTATGAGAGGATTTACTGAGGGTCTAAAGAGGCTTTAATGCTCGTCTCCCTCATGTTAGCCTGTCCTGTTTTCCTGCCTTAGTAGCTCGTGCTGTGTGTGCTTCTCATCTTCTCCAAAACAAGACAGAAACTGCAGTATTGAGCTGTGGTCCATCTGTGTGTTTTTTATGGTGTTTGTTGCATGCTGTGTGACACAACAGGAGGAGAAAGAGCTTGGTCTTCGCCCTCAAGGCTGCTTCTTGCGCTGTCTGGCTCCATGACTAGATAGCTGCAGCACATCTCAGGGTGTAAAAGACAGACCTGAACCTTAGCACAGAGATGCCCCTGAAGGCAAAGTTGCAACTCAGCTGCTGAAAAAATCACCCATAACCTTTCAAGCCCTGACAGCGGCTTTTATGTGCTCATTCCAGAGGCAAGAAGTGCTGCAGGCATTTTGTGCACGTCTGTAGCATTGTGTGAGTTACAGTAATGCTTCACTGTTACTTCTTCAGCTTTGTGTTTTGTGGAAATGTTGGGAGAAAGGTCTCAAGCTTTAAGATGTTATAGAAGGGAGGCTTAGAATGGAAGTCGCAGAACTGATGTTCAGTGGACCTATTGCCAGGCTGTGTGTAGTCCTGAGGAACTGGAACTGTGGACCTAGTCCACATCTATGGACTAATCTTATGTTTCCATGTTGCTGAGCACAGGGTCTTCTGAACAATACAAAGCTGTAGGAAAACTCTCTTTTCCTAGCTAAGCATGAGAGATTTTCCAACTTTGTTAAGATTTCTCAGGAGAAAAAAGTCTGTTGCAGGTGACTACAGAAATATTGATTATCTAGTCATATTCTCAGGTAAGCATTTCGAGAGTTTTTTTTAACATTTAAATGATATTATTACTCCTTTTCCAGACCATCTAATTGCATTATACATCATCTGACTGCATGGAGAAAATATGCTGAAATATGGAAATAGATGAAACTGAATGGCTGGGATAGTCCTATAGCATGATAATTTGTTCTAGAAAGAAAAGAACCTCTTTAATTCTTTACACTACAGGAGAAGTAGAAAAGTTATATTCTATTTATATACATTATAATTGTGTCCCAGTGACTTTCAGCACATTGTTTGTTGTGTTAGGTGTTCGCATTCAATTATGGGAATGATGTTTTAGGAAGTAACTCTTTTTAATAAAATGTGTAGAAGTTATGAGGAAAACAGGCTGCTGATCACTGTAAGGTGATGGAGGCAGAGTAGTATTAAGGTATTGTATGGGTTATTATTGGATTCTGGGTCATAGACAGACTGTCTGCTATATGTATTTGAATAAGCATTGTAAGCACTTCTTTCTATTGACTGCATTAGGATACGGGGTCTGACAGCACTGAACAAACTAGCCAGATAGCTTGGCTACGTCTGTAATAACTCTGCTCACAGCATTGACCACCAAGTATATCCTATATTTCAGAAGCTAGTAGAAATCAGAACAGCAGTATGAATGTAGATACTGTGTTTTACACTTAATTAGGAAGCTCAGATTCAATAATCAGTAGTGGATAGGCGATTTATTCAGACTGATTATGTTGGTTGCGTAAAGAACAAGAGACACAATACGCTCCTACGCTGCTTTAAACTAGATGCAGACACCTTTAAAGGTTATGTTGTAGAAGAACAATGAGCGTGAGGGAAAAGGCCTTTTGAATCTCTTAGGTGAAACTAGAGGAGAGAACAGATATTTAAAAGGCTTGGAATTCCAGTATGTTAGCACTTGGTTCCAAGTGTGGTGTTGAAGACGTGTCCTGTTACCTCTCAGAGGCAACATGGCAAGTGTTAATAATGACATTGTTGTCACTTAGTAATAATGATATCACTTAACTTGATAACTGCAGAAGAGCAGCCATATGACACTCATTTTCCTTCCTGTTGATGCATATGATATAACATGCAGAAGTCCCTATTGCTTTCTTGAGGAACAGGACCTCTTGATAATGGCAAGAAAGACTTAATGGAGAACTCAGTACGAGAGTTATAGGATGTTTGACATAATGAAATAGGCCATTCTGGAAACATTTTCTCTCAAAGCTGGCTGAATGTAATCTTTCTGTTCCATCTGCCTGTTGAAAGGCTGATGCTCTGATATCATCAGTAAGAACAGTTCATGAGCAAGCTGTCTATCAAGAAATGTTCGTGGTAAATAATTGGATACACCAATTTTGAGACATGAGTGTAAGAACTGCAGACTAATTGTGGTAGTATTCAAGCATAAAAAGAGACCAAATTCTATGAATAAGTGATTCACCATTAATTACTGTGGTTTTGTGGGCACTTGAAGTATGACAGGCATGTGCAAACCTTGCCTAAAGAACATCTAATGAAAAAAAAAAAAAGTATTCCTGATGGCTATGTACATATGAGGTATAGTCACCAACAAAACATAATAGAGCAATCTTATTTATAAAAAGTTTGTTATTAGCCTATTTTTTCAAGTTAAATTGCTCAGCTGCTATCTGAAGTCAATCATTTCTTATGTTTCACCCACTGTTAACTTGATTTCTTCTAATATACCCACCTGCTCTTCCCACTTCTTGAAACGCTTCCCCAACTCTTCCAGCAGTTCATGCCTTCAGAAACAATGCAATGTACTTAAATGCATCTGCTAATTTTTATGGCTGTGGCAGAAGAGATGGATTTTGTGGAATTATGAGATACTAAAGCTATGCATCCCACACTTCAAAACATTTATATGGCTATGTTTTTTAAAAATAATACTATTGGAATATTATTTGTGGCTTTGTGAAGATTACTTTTATTATTATTATTATTTGTAATTATTATTTAATTGCAGTTTTGTGACTGATTAAAATAGTGGTGCCATTAATAAAGCTCCTGCTCTTGAGGCATCTGCATTCATGTACAGGGTAGGATCTCCGGGACGGAGGGCTGCAAGGCTAAAGAACAAAATGTTTTGCAAATTCCAATATTTCATTGACTTTAATGCTACAGTCATTTGAGCAAAATTGACAACTACATATATTAAAAATTTGTACACCCTGTAGCATTTGTGTTTGTTGTTGCTGGCAATGGTCAGCACATGCATTGATGCTATGTGTAGCAGCTGTTGCACACTATCGTTGGGAACGAATTTTCTTTTGATTACAGAACATGAACTGCAACTGAAATAAAAGTGGAGCTTAGATAGCACTTGGGAAAATGCAGACCATGATAAATTTGTACCCTTTCTGGGGGTGGAAGAAATAGAGCACCTGTTGCTTTGTAGCAATTAAAACAAACAAACAATCCCTCTGCCTCAGATTTTAATTCAAATGAAAATTGCTTCCTAGAGGTACTATGTACAGATGATTTACAGCATTATTATTTACTCTCTATTATGGTAGACCCTAGAAATTTTAGTAAACAATTTGAACTGGTTGTACTATGGTGAAAATAATTGTGAAAAAATAATTGGTGAAAATATTTTAAATACTGCAAAGTTTCTAGAATACTGAACGGATGTTCTTTCTTTGAGATATCAAAAACACTATAAATCAAAGCAAAGAAATCTTCCAGTTATTGAAAAGGGGGAAATTCTAAATGATAAAATGAAAATATTGGTGAAAGCCCTCACACTTGTAAGAAAATACCTTTGCATTTTTGTCAGATTCTCTGAAAAGCAGATCATTTATGTGTTCTTACACTGTATCACTTGCTGATAGAGTATCATAACCATTCATTTGAACTAAACCTTTCCAAAAATAAATTGTTTGAAGATGCAACCTGAAATTTCCTGAGAATTACAGAGATGAAGTATGTATGTGCTGAACACTTCCTAAATACCATGTCTTCACACAGTGGTCTCTATGTAGGCCGAACATAACTTTTGTTGTTTACTAAATACAGTAGTCTTATTTATGTGATTTCTTTTTAAAAATATATTTGGGAACACAGATCCTGTGATTCCTATTTATATCATTTTACTATCACCGAGACTGTTGTAAACAGGAGAGCTGTAATGGCAGGCAGCTGGACAATGAATAAGGGCAAAAGAGATCGGGTCTGACAGAAAAAATACTGACCTAAGACTGAGTGATTTATTTCAGTTTTTAAATAATCTTATAGTATATTACAAGGAGCTACAAAGATCTGGATCATGAAATAACATGCAGAGTTAATTATAATTGGTATTGACAAGTGAAAAAATTGAGGGTTTCTATGCATAAGGTTACCTGCCTGTTTCAAGCAGATGTTTTACTATCTGGAGTACATCCTACTGCTGTTACATCTGGCATTAAGTGATACAATGAAATTTAACATGGATGATGCTTTTAAATTCTCTGAAGCAAGTACAACTGATGATCTGCTTTAAGATTATCTTATCTTCAGAGAGAGATCTTTAAATTTTTCGTAAAGTATTCTAAATGACAACATATTATTCATTTTATGAACGTATGTAGAGCTTCCTCCATTCTAGAAAATTTTAAAACTGTGTTAAAGTAGTAATGTGTATGCGCCAAGGGGTCTTAGGGTGTTTATTTATTTGTTTTAAGAAATAGGTAAAAAGCTATCTATTTGCACGGTGGGAGAATGCAAACACCTCAGGAGTGGAACACTGCCACAGTTTTACAGTTCAAAACACCTAAAGCAGGAACTAAGGCGAAAAAGATAATGCTCTCTTGGGATGGAAAAGAAAATTCCTTAAGTAATGGGAGAGGAGCTATTGTAAAATTTGGCCAAATTACTTGTTAAAAAAACACCTAATAGAGCAGTTTTATTTTATGCATCACTTTTGGTATATACTATAAAAGCTACATGTTGAAAGAGGGTGTATAAGTGGTTTGCTGAGGTTTAGAGAGAATTTTAGGAAAAATAAAGGCTTAAGGAGAAGCTTTGTTTGTTAAAGGTCTAAGGTACCTAAGTATCCTTAGGCATCCTTAGGTGCTTTTCCTAAGTACCTTTCGGGTACTTGACTACTACAATTACTATAACTTTCGTGTCACTGAACTGGCAACAGAGTTACAAGTCTATTAAAAACTGAGAAAGGAAGGAAAAAAACATATTTTTGTATTCTTTATTATTTCAGTGTTTTGTTCATAGCATAGATTCCACTTCTGTTTCACTGCATTAATAGTACTATAAAGCTTTTTGTTGTCAAAACCCCAGAAGAAACTACAGAAGTCAAATAAGAAATGTGTTGCGGGTATTGGGAATGTCTGAGGCAGCTAAAGTCACCAACCGTTTCTGCTCCATTTTCTTCCCTCACAGAAACAGAAAAATATCCCTTAAATCATATGTGTGTATTATCTAAGACAATCAACAGGTCTATTTCTCAGGGGACGTATTTAATCACTAGGTATCCGATTCATTACAGTGGGATATCATGCTTATGTTTTTCCTGATATTTAACCAGTATTTGGGAGTAGCAGGACTATTAGGCAAGACCTAGCTGTATCCTTATTCCTTTTCTGTGCCCTCCAAACCTGTGGGTATTAAAGGAAAGATCCATTGCACACCTTCCTGAAGGAGGCCCAGTACCTGAAAGTCCCTGTACTTTTCTTGCTAGTGGTTAAAGAAACCTGTTGTGTGGTGGAGAGAAACCCCATGTCTCAGCTTGCCAAGCTTTCAGTTCCACCACTAGGAAAGGACTGCTCTGAACAAGGTGAATAGTGGGAATCCCTATTTTCATTTGGTATGTTGCTATCTGTTCTCTTAGGTCATCCTATTCTGTTATTCTCACTCACCATCCATGCTTTTTTCCATTCTTTCTCTTCCTGTGTTGCCATCCTTCCTACTTTTTAACTTCCTTTCCTCCTGACTGGCATAATGAAGGCTATCATTATGCCAGTAGCTATTTTGTATGCTTTATATGTTCTTCATGGTTTTTGTTTTGATTTTTTTTTGATTCAGAGGTTAACAGGCCACATAGTGTGTCCAAAGATGTGATTAAAGTCATAGAACACGGTAGACATTACCAAAATGTAAACAATCATGTACATAATTATTCCTTAATTCCTTTTCTGAAGGTCAGCAAATTGCAGTTCATTGTGAATGCACATGACAGCTCTCTGGATGCTTAAAATTTTAGTGTGAAAGGTATTCTAAATGCCACTATAACAAATTAAATAAGAATTATACTAGAAAACTATATTAAAGCAGTGTGACAGTAACGCAGTTATTGCTGTAGCCTTTGTTATCTCATCTGTGTCTGTACTAGAAGAATGTAGTGTAAGAAACTAAGCTGGTTATATATGCTGAGGGAATTACACTGACAAAATACAAAGGCATCTAATATTAATAAGAAAACTTTATCTCAAGCATTTCCAAATACTAAGTCCATGTCTGCAGCATGTAGAGTGGAACAGAAAGACATACAGAGTGATATTCACCTGTTCACGTATTTGTGACAATGTTGGTTATCATAAGCTCCCTCTTAGGCAGAAGGGAAAGGCAAAGACACCTTCAAAAGCCAATTTATTTGACTTATCTTAAATGTTTGAAGCAGAATGAGATGAGTGGGCCCTCTGGTAGGGCCTATTTCTCTCCACTGGTTGTAAATGGAGCCTGGATGGCTCATACTCTGTCATCTAATATTTAGGCATTGAAATCTAGGTGATACCACTGTCATCTGTGACTACCTGATTTATATGCACTTTTAGGAGATCAGACAAAATACTCAGGCCTAGGGCAAGGGAAACATTTTGACAGTTAGGCTTTTTTTTCTCCCTATATGGTCTCATGTCACGCAGACTGCTTCACAGTGCAGTGAAAATGAGAGCAATGAGATCTACATGGAACCATCAGCTGAGTGCCTTTTGGCACTAACAGATGTTCAGTGGTGACTCTGATTTTGATTTGTTTGGGATGGATTATCCTGTTATCTACAGCTCTCTGCCCAACCCCATGCTTTATAGCAGGTTACCTATAATAAGGGTAGAAGAAAGGATTGTGCTTCTGGATTTCAGCCACCCCCAGGGCACAATCAAGCTGTATCACTAAACTTCTGATAAATGTGCATTGTACTTATATTTTTATCTCTTCATTGGGGTAATCATAGCACAAACACATTTTATTTGGTAGAGAAGCAGGATGGTCTAGGGGATACGATAATATTTAACCTGTGACAGCAAGATTTGCTGGAGGACATCTGTCAGAGTATTTTCCTCTGTGTTTAGTAGGTTGCATGGAACTAAAGACTTTCACTCTGCTGATCTCATTTGATGCAGAAACTGGCTTCTGCTGCTTCAAGTGATATATTCTCAAGGTGATAGACCTCTGTCACCATTTAATGGAAAATATAATATGGTCTAGCATGGAGTCTAGAAAGAGGAGAAGGTAGGCATGTTAAAATAGAGTTTTTAAAATATATTTAGAAAGAATGAATCATGAAGAAACAGATATTGCCTAGGAGTCTCTGATAAGAAGTTTTAAAAGTAAGAACATAATCATCTTATTGGCAGAGTTGCTTGTGGGACAGAAAAAAATTAACTGGGAGGCTACATATGCCTCCATCAAGTCAGAGAGGCAGTCAGGCTTGGATCCAAGTATGCATTTTGCAAGCGGATTTTATCCTCTTATTAGTGAAGCAAAACCACATAACTTGAATGCTTTGTGGATTTCAGCTATATAATCTGCTAGTTCACCTTTCCTTACCACTTTATGAACTGTCAGTTTCCTATCTTTAGCTTAGAGCGTGGGGAATAGTTCTGGTCATGCTGAAATCAAATAGAGTCTAGTAAGGGCACAGAGAAAAAGTATTTTGTATAATTCTGATTAAGTTTCAAAAGAAGTCAAGAAAGATCAATGAAGTGTCTTGTAGAAAGAATAGGAAGAGTGCAGTGGTGATGTTAAGTGTGGTAAGCTGACCCTGAACTGGTTGTGATTCTGCCTGTGTAGGAGGAATTGTGTCCTGTTTTGCTAGCACCAGAGACCATCAGGCTCAGGATCCCAGTGGAAAAACTGTCAGAGTTTAGGTTATATTGTTTTCAAGGGTTTTATTATGGAAAAAAAATTGCATTTCCAGTAATGAGAGAGATTATACTTTATACCATTTGCAAATCTAATCATTAAATTTGTGGTCCAGTTTGGGTTCTTTGAACGTAGTTTACAGGAATGATTCTTCTGAGCACTTGAATTTTTAAATTAAATCTGTGGGAGTGGTGGGACTGAAGGTCCTTTAAGTGTCAGTCATTATTTTCGCTTATTAATCTTCCTTCGGAATTTCTTTCTCAAAGAGCTGCTATAACAGAACTCTTCATTTTTTTGAGATAAAGCAGTGGCTCTATTTTATCAACAATCAAATATTTAAAGCTGCAAAATGTGTATGTGACCGTTTCTACAGAATGGTGGACGTTATTCCTGGATTGTGCTTGGAAATCAAGAACATCTGGAAAAACTTTCCTTAAGTTTACTTCCAAAAATGTATGATGTCCCATCTCTGTCTGTATCCATGTTTCTTAGTCTTACTTTTCAAGACTTGTATGAAGATATTTCTCTGGGGGAGTTGCAAGCTCTCCAGTAGCTATCTCCATTTTCATATTTTTATCATTTTGGGAGATGTCACTTTAAGTAAAGGTCCATGCACAAATTATGAGGGCAACATAAATTTGACATGTATTTATAATACTATAGTAAGTGCCTGTACACATACTGGTACCCTTACTGTGATGTAACTTGTTTCTGGAGCATGTATGTGCATATTTGTTTCAGAGCAATGGCAAATATGCTTTGCTTTCCTATGCCTGCTTATTTGTTTGTAATTTCTTTGTGTACCTTTTCCTCAAATAACCAAATGACATGTCCAAGCCCGAACCTTTACTGTGCATACTGCTCTAGCTCCCTTGATGTTAGTGTGGTGAAGGCTTGGTTCTCGTTCTTGTGTTGCCTGTTGCAGCTGTCACCGTGAAGTGGGAAGCAGTCACCCCTGCTCTGCTCTATCCTAGGGAGTGCTGATAGCGTGGGTGCTGAGAATCTGTAGCATGGTCAACACCAGAAAAGTGGGGAACACGGACCATGGAGTAATCTTAAAAATGCATAAAATAGGCACTAAAACAAGGAGTAGCAAGCAGTATTGCTGCTGTTCTAAAAGTTGTAGGGTATTTGGGAAGTACATTTGGTTGTATTGTTTATATCTTAAGTTTGTAAGTGTGCTCAGGGATCTCACGTTTCATGTTAATTAAGTTAATCAGGGTATGAAGTGAACTGTTTAAAGGAAGAGAAAGAAGATAGGCTTAATGTCATCTGGGAAGGGAACTACATCATAACTTGCCAGTTTTGTTCTCCCAACCTGTTCTGAGCCTGTTCCAAATCAGCCAGAAAGAAAGGAGATCTGTGTGTCTATGTTCTTAAAATGTTCAAAAGTCAATCAAGCTGCCTCTTTTCTTAGGCTGCTTGAAAAGGGTTCAGTCTGGTTTTGAATTTTAACTCCATGAGATAGTTTTAGTTTTCTTTTATTGTTAATAAAACTATTTCTTTAGTTTTATTATTATTGGGTTAATAATACCCAAAGGTCTCAATCAAATTTGAACCTTGACCTATTACTCACAATACTGATGTGCAGAGATGGTCCCTGCCCCAAGACTTCACAGTCTTATATGGAAGCAGAATATGAATTATTGCAAATGATAGCTGGACTAGAGGAAAGTACACAATGATAATGAAAGTAGAGGAATATAAATCACCCTGTGTGCATCTCAGTTGTTCCATATTAGTTAATACATACAGGACTAGATCTTTCTACTGAGCAGCTTGGAGATAGTTAATCAACAGATTATATTTACATAGGTTGTGGCAAAAGTGTATATTGAGAAGGTCCTGCAAAGGGAAATGAGGCAAAGTCCAGTGGATTATTCAGATGTACTATCTTGCCTTGTGGAGAAGGAAAAAAATAATAAAAAGTTGACTATTACCTATTTAAAATTTCTTCACATTTTGAAAATGAATGGTAGAGTCTTGCTGCAGTTGAGACACTTATTAAAAATAATTCCATACTATTTTTTTTTTTAGAAGATATAGACTGACTACTATATCTTAACTAGAACCTGACTGGAGAAAATAGTAGTGTACTCAGGACTTACTAAATCTTCAGGATGGCTTGACTATAGATCTAGGAGTTGAAATTTATACAAAAACTCTAGTTCAGATGGATTTTAGGCTGCATTTTAAAAACAATATTTCAGACATATGATGTAAGGTTTTTCATAGAAAGTCTTTAAACTTTATAACTAAAAAATAATTTGTTGATAAGGAAAATCAAAAAAAGAAAAAAAAAGAACATGTAAAAGGGAAAGGACTAACCTGTTTGGTCGAGTTGAATTAATAGAGAAGTTACAAAAGGCAGGTTTTAAGTAAGACAAAATTGGTGTACCACAGGGCTTCATCAAGTTATTGCATTGATTAATACAATCACCACATCAAGAGACACATTTTAAAAAATCACTAGAAAATCTATTTCTTGGTCTATATTGATCTTGTGTGTTTTTTCTTTCTTACTTGTAAGAATACACAGCTTCAAAATGTGAGGTTTTAATAGCACAAAGGTAAACAAATGCTTAAAACCTGTTTTGCAACAGTAAAGCGGTGATTCTGATTAAACGTTGTCATTATATTAGGTCTCCTTGGAAACAGTGAGAACCCAAAGGCCATAATGTTCTATATTTATTGATGCTGGATAGGATTCTGGCTATCTTCTGAATTTCTGTGGAGGAGGGGATGCAAAAGATGAAGGAACTGTTAGTCCTCAACAATTAGTCGCCTATTTTCCTGTTGTTACTCTAGGAATTTGTGGGTTTCCAGCATGATTTTCTTAACTTCTTGCTGACTTCTCAGTGTTGTGCCTGACATGACCATATTACACACTCAGGGTGGGTTAAGCTATTCCATTCATACTGGAGCTGAATTCATCTGTGGAGGCCACTTGGCCTCTAGAAACAGTTCCAGAAAGACATGGGTCTCCCATAGCTCCTGTGCCACACCTGCCATGGCAGTGTTGATACTTCAGGTACTACAGGGCATCTAAAAGTCTACAGGAGGCTAAATGTGCCTCAGACACCTAAAATGTCACAAGCTGTCCATGTTTAAGGACTAAATTCCTTTGTTTTTAATGTAATTTCAATGACTTCCTATTTTTTTCTTTTATTAATGTATGCTCTTAAGAAAAATAGCAAAAAAAATCGCTCTAAAGAGCAGAAGTTCTGGAGTGTAAATTGTCTCTATTTCGGATATAAATCCAAAGAATGAAATATAGGATCAAAGGAAGTTAGTTTGAATGTCTAAGATAATGAACAAGGAAGATCTAGATGACTGACGGGGGAGCTTTCAAGATGGTCTAGCCTCTTATAATAGAGTACTAAAAAGAATATGTTAGCAGAATCTGAAGATGCACAGTCATTTGAATCTTTTAAAATTAAGCACAATATATGAAATCTGCAGTCCTAGATGAAAAATTGGTTAAAGCAAGTGGAAATTTTCTGGCTGTAATTTGAAGGTTATACAGTAAGGCATATGAGCTTTCAACCTTTAGAATTCATGCTGAAATCATAGGTAGGTCTAAAGTGCAAACTAGTCTGTCCAGATATTTAGGCTTTTCACACATTTTGACATAAGCAGAAATCTTTGCTGGAGTCAGAACTGTAAAATCTTCTGACAAAGCAGGAATAATTCAGACTAGTAGAAAAACAAAGTGGCACTTTGCATAGGATCAGCCAGTAGATAAATAAATAAATAAAATGAAAGAAGTTAGATTCTGGATGGAGCAGAGTTCCATTCACCCTAAAATACTCTCTTGAAAACACATTAATATCAAACATGCATGTCAGAGGAACACTGATAGACTATTTCTTGAAATCAGTGGATTGACTAGGGTTGATTTGAATGGATAAGGACTCCATGGAGCTGTGTTATTTTCATGGACTTGCAGTGTGTCATGCTTTCTTTAAAATAAATAATGCTTAATGCAAATGCAGAAGGGATAATTTGTCTAGTGAAAGCCAGTTTCCACCAGCATAATACTCTATACTTTTCAATTAACATTATTTTAATGCTCTCTTTATAATTAAATTTTCAAATGTAAGGGTATGAAAGGTCTTTGCAGGCACATGTTAGTTTATTGTACTCGTTTTCTTAACTGATCAGCTGCCACATGGAAGCAATATTGAAATTAAATGGCTCTCTTTTTTGTATTTCATTTAATACTGTTAAGGGTGCTCGGAGCGTGCTGGCAAGAGCAGACTACAAAGACAGACTTACAACTTCAATGTGAGCAATGGATCATAAAGTAGACTTTAGACACCTTGCTGCTGAGTGGAGAATTACTGAGCATGCACATAAATATAAGTGTAGTTATAAAAGGAGTTTTAAGCTCCCTAGATTACACCTGTGCACCTTTATGATTAAGTGTATAGGTTCAGGAGACTTGTTTTTTTTCAATACATTCTTTTGTTTATAAGGACATAAATTCTATAGTAGTCTCAAACTAAGCTGAATTAGGGAAGTTTGGATCCTGCTCTAAGTGACTGAAAAAGTAAGGATAACCACCTTATCTACAGTTCTCTTTGCCTTTTCACATATGATAAATCTGATAACTGATTCCTCAATACAAAAACTATTACTTCTATGTGACTGGAAGTGGCCACTCTAGTAGTTTAGTGTATCTGTAATAACCTCATGTGTTGGATGTCAGGGGATTATAACAGTGTTACCATGCCCTTAGGGATTAAAAAAAGGGGGGACGGGGAGTTATGGGCACAGAGACCAGATAACCTATTAAGGCACAGCTGTTTGGATTTATTGTTATGCAGCATAATCATCGCATTTAGCTACTTCTCCTCTTTCCCTCTTTCCCCTCACTCTTTCCCTGATAGGTAAGATTGTCAGTTTGTCAGCTTAAGAGCATCAGTTTCATAGGAAAGCCCTAAAACAACTAGGTAACATCAAGGAGCAAAAAAGTATTTTGAGAAAGAAGGAATCATTGAGAAACAAATTGTTCTTTCTCTCATTTTCTGTATATATATCTTACATAAACTTAAATTCTCTCTATGAATGTATACATAAATATTTGGTCCTCTTTTCTCTAGAGTGAATTAAGACTGATGCTGATCTTTTAAGTGCCTAAAATAAAAATACTAAATGAAAATTAACAATATATAAACTCTAATCTTCTTTAAAGCATCAGCACACAAATGATTACAAAGAATTTCTTGCCCAAATAATATCTATCTGAAGTGTACACTTGAGACAAGAGCAGTATCTTTAACAGAATGATATTTTTCTGGCCTAATAAATCTTCTCATGGGAGAAGATTGGAGTGGGGACATAAAAGATGATGAAAATGGTCTTTATAGATTTTGTTCCATTAAATGCTATTAATGCAAGAAAAAAAAAACATTTTAATGGATATAATAATAACAAGAAAGCATCAAGATGTAAATCCTGTCAAGATGCAGAACTTGCATGTAAAAACGCAATGTATATTGTAGCAGAATGTGCAGTTACTCTGCAAAAAAACTTTTCATGTACATGAGTAAGTGAAAAAGTCACAAGCAAAGCTTTGTTATCCTTATGTCCTGTGATGAACAGCAATAGTAAAATGTGTACTATTATATTAGAGGGAGATGATTTTTGTTTACCTTTAGTAACAGTCTTTCCACATTACTTTATGTAACTACACCTGACTTCAGAGATCTGCAATGCAGTGTACAGTTCTTTAGGGTGCTAGTGGATCACTCAGCATCATCAGCTCCCATCAACTTCTCAGCTCCAAGAAACTGAGAACTGTAAAATGCCATACTTTCACAGTCAGAACTAGTGCAAGGAGCAAAGCTGGGAAGCTGCTGAACAGGTGTTTACAGAAATTTCAACTTTTTAACTCTCTTCCAGACAAACAAACAAACAAAAAAAAAAAATGTGCATGTTCAATAAATGCTCAATCTCTACGTCTTTCAAACTTTGTCTGATTGAACAAATACTCTTGTTTGGCAAGCACTTCTGCAGGATCTGTACGAATAGCATGTTCTCCTGCGTGTGCACACTTCTGGCTCTTGAACAGCACTTAAGCAATGCTTGTAGCTCTGCAGAATGGGTAGAACAGCATTAATGGGATATAAACAGGAACGCCGAATGGGGAGAACTTGTCAGGCAACCAGATTACTTGATCTCTCTTCCTAAATCTAATTTAACAGTTTTCACTCAATGAAATGATCAAAGCTGTTTTCTGCAGTGTTGGCATTAATTTGATTGGATTCATAATGTGAGACATAAAAGATTCATAGTACGTGGCCTTAGGCCCTCGAATGTGATCACTTAATCTGATTTCTCTAGTTTCACACAAATTTTTCCTTCCCATGTGTATATGCATACACCTTGTGTGAGTGTGCACATGCTTTTTTGCAGATATTGTGAATGTGTGCGTAGTGTGAGACCAAAGTACAAGCCAGGATTTGGACCTAGACTTTTCATTCCAACATGGTAAATTTAAACAGTACCCTTTTAAGTCAGGTAAAATACTGGGAAAGTCTGTTTAATTTATAAAGTCTGCAAAAACAGTGAGGGTCTGGTGAGATATTTAGCTGTGAGCCAAGTTAGTGCTCCCGTTGTTTATGGGCTGTTCTCCTTCCTACCTTAGCGTGAGTCACTTACAGGTGACTCATGCTGAGGTACTCCTAAACTGCTTTCCCAGTTAGCTCTGCAGAAACAGCAGACTAAAGACTATGCCAGAGAATGATGATATCATTCTACAGATGTTTTGTTTTATGAAAAAGACTGCATGTAGGAAAAAAAATCTTAGTCTTTCAGCACCTTACTTACCTGAGGTGGAAGGCTAACCTGTCTAGGCAGCCTATAAAATCTAGGAAAGACCTCGTTTCCTCTGAAGGTGGTTCAGTTTGGCAAGTTAAGTCTTCTTAATATAAGCCTTACATTGGTATCTAAGCTCACACATTATGGAAAACCTACAATGTATAACTGAAAGGACTGTGTTCTTCTTTACTCATTCAGTGAGAAATCTAGTGAAATCTTATTGTCAAAAAAGCCACATTCATCCTTTGGCCATAAACAAAGAAGAAATATTTTCTCTATGTATAGAAGTAAAAAACTGAGATGGGTGTTTTCAGTTCTTTTGGGTGGGAAACTGATCAAGTTTATAGGTAATAAAAATAAATGGTAAAATGTCAAGTATAGATTATACCTATAAACAGTCTTTATCACATGGAAAAGATGGGTGCACTCAAGAAACATGAATTTAAAGACACCTAAATACAAAGCCGTTTATGAAAAAACAAGAAGAGTAGAAGATGTTTTGGCTAGGTGGATTAAAGATATCATTGAGTGTATAAATGATATATTAATGAGAATGGCAGAGATATTATCTCTATATATGTTAGTGAGAGTACTACTGAAACAATATTCATTTTTTTTCTCTTGAAAACAAATGTGAACAAACAAAGTTCAAGGAAATGAAAGGTTTAAGATCTGGAAGGTAAATCTTATAATGGGAGACTTAAGGAGAAGGTCAAGAAGCAACTTAAATTAGTCTGTATGTAACTCTGAAAGAGAATATGTTCTTTATACCTTTATATCTTTATACTTTTATATCTTTGTAAAGGTACTATGATATTAAGTAGCTGAAAATGGTGCTAGATAAGGATTTTGTTTACCAGTAATATTATTTAAGATCTGAAAAGTTCAGCAAATGGTGTGAGATAGTTTCATTACTGAATCTTTTCAGCCAAATTCAGAGATTTTTCTAACTGAATGCTTAAGAGTGCTATTGATGTGGTAGCTGTTGAACAAAAAGATGATCTTTGCACCTAGGAATTGAAAGACTAAGCAGAAAAGAGAAAATAGAAATCACCAATTCAACCTGAAGGTTTGAATTAAATTTCTGGATGTTGTTGTACAAGATACATTGTGCAGGTGTTAATAATAAGCCCTTAAAAAAAAAAAATCTGTGAATTACTGCTCAGAATAGGAATGAAAAAATAAAGAATGTATACCTTTTTATTTTTAAAAATATCTGACATTGCCTATTAAAAGAGGAGAGTGATAGAGAGGAAGAAAAAGTGTTCTGATCACATAGGCTTTCTAAATAAAGAAAAGGTATTAGGGTTCATCTTCCCTCCCTGAATGCAAGCAGAGCTCTGCTGTAACAAGTGGATCATTGCTTCCAGAGCTCTTCTATAATCTCTTGAGCTGAGGTCGTTACACACCCAGGAAAAGAAAAAGAGGATGTGGCTTCTTTCTGCAGTTTCCAGAAATCAAAAGAAGGGAGTTCCTCTTCACCACTGAGGTTTTGTTTTTCTTGACCAGTGGTGAAACTACTGCTTTTGCAAAAAGTTACTGGAGATCATTTCTTTTTTGTTCTCACTTGCTGAATCTTTAATTCTTTTCAGTAGAAGCAGTGACAATTTGTTCTTCTTGAAAAGAAAGCAAGAGTGGTAGATGCTCTCCTCTTCACAGGCCAGGGCTTGGAAGACTGTCTTTGGTCCTCCTGATGGGAGATGAAAATTGAAGTTTCACTGGGGAGGAGTTTCAATGGAACATATATGCATTTGTTGCATATTTTATTTAAGAGTCGGTGCAATATTTCCTCAAACAAGTCACCTTTGAAATAGATGTCTGTAACTATATTTTGTGAAAAGTCTTATTCTGTTAGCCTGGGAATGCCCTTACTGTTCAGACCCCTTGAGGGACTTTAATGTGAGCCAGAAATTAAGTTTGATTTTAATAGGGTTTCTGTTTGACATAGGTGATGAGCTATTTAAATCTGTCAAGAATGAGGAATTCCTAGGCCTAAGTGTATATAAGTATCTGATGGAAGGGTATAAAGAAGATGGAACCAAACTCCTCTCAGTGGTGTCCAGTGACAGGATGAGAGGCAAGGGACACAAACTGAAGTACAACAAATTCCACCTGAACACATAAAAATTCTTCTAGAAATACTCAGAAGAAATACTTCATAAAGTTTGTGGAGTCTCCATCCTTGAAGACAATCAAAACTGGACTAGACATGGTCCTGAACAACCTGTGCTGACTGACTATATCTGAACAGAGGGTCTTGGGCCAGATGACCTCCAGAGGTTCCTTCCAACCCCAACTAGTCTGTGATTATGGTTAGAGCATGCAAAACACCAGGAAATATATCACAGAGAATTTACAGTGAGAATAAGATGCATCAGATGACCTGACTGGTGTCTGTCTGTCTTTCTTTTTGGATATATGAAATTTAGTATAAGTTAGGAAATCCACAGAAGAATTCACAAGAAGTCCTGGAAGAGCCATATTTTGACCAATATGGTTTGGCTAACATCTAAGAAGGCTGTATTTTACCTTTTAAGTAAAATACAGCATTATGTATATCCAATCATTCACAAAAGCAGTGTCTCACTCATGGGGAAATCACAGAGAAAACATAATAGAAATGAAAATATTATGATTTAAAACTCCAGAGCTTCACTTTGTAGCTTCACATAGTTTTACCGTGAATATTATCAAAAATATCCAATCTTATTCATTCTGTCACTTATCTGGGCCTTATTGATCAAATGTCTATGAAAATAAACACAGTCATTTAGGGAAGACGATGAATTAGCTACTTGATCTCCAAAGTTGCTGATGTCTTCCTGGAATATGCTGAGTAACTTCAACAAACTCTTTCAGTTACCACTGATGGCTGAAACTGCTGTTTCCATCCAGAAAATGCTCAGTATCCTTCAGGATAAGGCTAACATGATGAACCTCTGCCTAAAATTTCAATGTGATTTGACAAGAATTTAATAATATAGCTACTTTCTAGTAATTTAATTTCTGATTGAGGAAAATCAGAGCCAGGAAATGTTCTTTTAACATGCTTATAAGCGTTAACTGTCCGAGTAGCGAAGATTGGCATTTGACCATATATTGTGTCGTCAGAATTCATCCTGGTTGTGTTAAAATGGAAAGAAAAAACCCAGAAGCTGGAAAGGGAAACAACTGAACAATAGAACCATGGGGTGAATGAACACATTTTGCAGATGCTACCGAGACATGATTCTCGTTGCACTTAATATCTGTGTCCACTGGTGCAACTCTGATGTCTTTTGTGATAAGACTCCTTAGGTGAATGTTAGTGAAGAGAGAGAGTCAAACTCATTGTGCATGCCCCATGGAGTCCCTGTGCTAGCTCCTAAAATGGAGCGGAGCTCTGCGGTGACACGCAGGCTATGTTTACATGGGCAGGTATAGACAGTTGTGTTCCTTTTCCATCTGTGCTGTCAGACAGCTGGATGCCAGCCAGCAGCAAGTGTTATCATAGTGTTAATCCTAAAAAATAATAAACCAAAGTAACATGGTTTTGTATTTTTTTCTTTTTTTTTTCTTTTTTTTTTGGTCTGGAGCTAGCTTATATCCAGGCAGCTCAGAACTCAAGTGATCAAGTGACACCACCTGCTTATATGGATATGCTTGTGCAGTCACACAATATGTACACAATGTGTACATATTTGACATTACCTTTGCTTTCTTTCAATCTTTTGTAGAATTTATGGGACAAAAGTAGGGCTGCAAAAACATCATCTATTGATATTATTCTGACAGTAACTATCAGCTAGTACTAAACTTTTTATTTCTATGGATTGTTCTTGGTGTAAGTATGGTGCATTTTATCTCAACAGCAGCCCTTTATTATTCTTTCTTTCACTTAGTGGAGGAGAAGGAGAAGGAGAGAGATCAATAAGCCCTTGGTTATCTTGGATTTTCAATGAGTAATGTATTTCTAGCTCAACTTATTTCAATAGATGTTCTTCTTGGAGATGGCACTTGAATATGTGCTCAAAAGGACAGCAGATTTTGTTTCTTCTTTTTAAAAATTGCCTATTGGTAATGTTTCAGAAAGTGAGAAGCTGATAGCATTGGTGATGAATAAAGAGGCACTTTAATGGAGGCACATAACACAGCTGCTTGCTTCCTTCTTCTCTACTGTGTAGTTATAGAAGAGTTTTTCACATCTAGCTCTGAACTCTGACCTCCTTTGAGAAATTACATCTTTCAGCCTTGGGTCTGTACTGATCAGCAGGAGCTGTCATGACTAGTCTTTGTGATCACCTTAAAGAGGTCATCAAAATGGAAAAAGAGGGTTTTTAAAAGGAGTAAAAGGCAAAAATAACTAGGCAAACAAATAACATGAGTCAGTTTGCAATCTAATCTACATATGCATCCACAATGTTAAATGGAATATCCTAGAAGCAGCAAGGTAGAGGAAAATCTTCAGGTATTTTATGACTTGACCTCTTGTCTTGTGAAGAAAGAGTGAGTGAGTGAGAGCAGCGAGATGGGCCTGTTCCTCTAAGCCTTGTAGAAGGCTTATATAGTGATTGCCAAATAACATTTGCTACTTCAGGCATTTATGTTTTAGTGTATGTCACATTTTTCAAGCTAATTTTTTGACATATGCTTTTCTGAGGTTTTGGAACTGAGTGATTAATTCATGAAAGTTTATAAATCCATATGGATCAAGTGAGATGTTTTCAATTCGGTATTTCTGTAGAATACGTTGCCTATTTGTGTAGATACAGCCTGCACTTGTCTGAATCAACATGTGGTGTACAGCAAAGCATGCTACCTGCTGCCAGCAAGGGCTTCTGGTAGAGCTGGAACAATCTCCACTCTTTAAGAAATACAGAGCTTGCAGGCAGCAAGGGAATGATGGAGCTACTGGCCGTCTGACCAGCTAATTCTTGACTAGCCTCTTCAGAACCAGAACAAGTCCCCTCAACACTTCTGTCACACAACTCAATTGCACTGTAAGCTGATTTGTGCATAGACTAAAGATCGTTTGCTTTGGGAGTGGGAAAATAGCTTGAACTGAATAAAAATTGCATTTATGTTTTACTGTAAGCAAGAACTGAGCACAGCTATTTCAGAATGGGTGGTAATGAACTTGTGAAGGTCATAGAAGGGTAAATAGGATGTTGAAAGGTTAGGCCTGGCTTATAAATGAAGACAATTAAAAGGATTTAGATCATTGTCTACTACAGGCCACCTGACTAGGATGAGGCCTTCTATAGACAGATGGAGGTAGCCTCACGATCACAGGCCCTGGTTCTCATAAGGGTCTTCAACCACCCTGATATCTGCTGGAAGGACTACACAACAAGGCACAAACAATCCAGGAGGCTCCTGCAATGCATCGATGATAACTTCTTGTCACAAATGGTGGAGGAGCCTATGAGGAAGGGTGTCCTGCTGGACCTTGTCCTTACCAACAGAGAGGGACTGGCTAGAGATGTGAAGGTGGGGGGCAGCCTTGGCTGCAGTAACCACGAGATGGTGGAGTTCAGGATCCGGCAGGAAAGAGCTAAGGCAAGAAGCAGGATTGCAACCCTGGACTTCAGGAGAGCAGACTTTGGGCTCTTCAGAGACCTAATTGGTGGAATCTCATGGGTTAAGGCCCTAGAGGGATGGGGGGTCCAGGAGAGCTGGCTAGTATTCAAGCATCACTTCCTCCAAGCTCAAGAGCGGTGCACCCCTATGAGTAAGAAGTGCAGTAAAAGGGGCAGGAGACCTGCATGGGTGAGCAAGGAGCTCTTGGCCGAATTTAGACAGAAGAAGAAAGTACACAGAATGTGGAAGAAGGGACAGGCTACTTGGGAGAATTATAGGAATGCAGTCAGGGTGTGTAGAGATGCGGCGAGGAAGGCTAAGGCCCAGTTGGAACTGAGTCTTGCAAGCGATGTCAAGAACAACAGGAAGGGCTTCTTCAAATACATCAGCAGCAAGAGGAGGACTAGGCAAAATGTGGGCCTGCTACTGAATGGGGTGGGGGCCCTGGTGACAAGGGATACAGAGAAGGCAGAATTACTGAATGCCTCCTTTGCTTCAGTCCTCACTGCTGAGGGCAGCCCTCATGATTCCTGCAGCCTGGACGTGAGGGAGAAAGTCTGGAGAAGGGAAGACTTTCCTTCGGTTGAGGAGGATAGGATTAGAGACCTTCTGGGCAGGCTAGACATCCACAAATCCATGACCCTGGATGGGATGCACCCACAGGTACTGAGGGAGCTGGCGGATGTTTTTGCCAGGCCGCTCTCCATCATCTTTGAAAGGTCCTGGAGAACTGGAGAGGGGCCTGAGGACTGGAAGAAAGCCAGTGTCACTCCAGTCTCCAGGAAGGGCAAGAAGGAGGACCCAGGCAACTCTAGGCCAGTGAGCCTCACCTCCATCCCTGGAAAGGTGATGGAACAGCTCATTCTGGATGTCATCTCCAGACATAACAGAGGATAAGAAGGTGATCAGGAGTAGCCAGCAAGGATTCACCAAGGGGAAATCCTGCTTAACCAACCTGATAGCCTTCTAGGAAGGAATGACTGGCTGGGTACATGGGGGGAGAGCAGTGGACGTTGTCTGCCTTGATTTCAGCAAGGCTTTTGACACTGTCTCCCATAACATCCTCTTAGAGAAGCTCAGAAAGTGCAGGCTAGATGAGTGGACAGTGAAGTGGATTGAGAACTGGCTGAAAGGCAGAGCTCATAGGGTTGTCCTCAGTGGTGTGGAGTCCAGTTGGAGGCCTGTGGCTAGTGGCATCCCACAGGGCTCAGTGCTGGGTCCCATCCTGTTCAACTTCATCAATGACCTGGATGAGGGGACAGAGTGCCTCCTCAGCAAGTTTGCTGATGATACCAGTCTGGGAGGGGTGGCTGATATACCAGAGGGCTGTGCTGCCATTCAGAGAGACCTGGACAGGATGGAGAGTTGGGCAGAGAGGAACCTCCTGAGGTTCAGCAAGGGCAAGTGCAGAGACCTGCACCTAGGGAAAAATAACCCTAGGCACCAGTACAGGCTGGGGGCTGACCTTGTGGAGAGCAGCTCTGCAGAGAAGGACCTGGGAGTGCTGGTGGATGACAAGTTGAATGTGAGCCAGCAATGTGCCCTTGTGGCCAAGAAGGCCAATGGTCTCCTGGGGTGCATTGGGAAGAGTGTTGCCAGCAGGTGGAGGGAGGTGATCCTGCCCCTGTCCTCAGCCCTGGGGAGGCCTCATCTCGAGTACTGTGTCCAGTTCTGGGCTCCCCAGGACAAGAGAGACATGGAGCTACAGGAGAGAGTCCAGCGTAGGGCTATGAAGATGATCAGAGGGCTGGAGCATCTGCCCAATGAGGAACGGCTGTGAGAGGTGGGCCTCTTCAGCCTGGGGAAGAGAAGACTGAGGGGGGATCTTACCAATGTGTATAAATACCTGAGGGAGGGTGTAAAGGGGACAGGGACAAACTCTTTTCAGTGGTGCCAAGTTACAGGAAAAGAGGCAATGGGCAGAAATTGAGGCACAGGAAGTTCCTCCTGACCGTGAGGGGGAATTTCTTCCCTGTGAGAGTGACGGAGCCCTGGCACAGGTTGCCCAGAGAGGTTGTGGAGTCTCCTTCTCTGGAGATCTTCAAGGCCCGCCTGGATGCAACCCTGTCTACCATGCTGTGGGTGACCCTGCTGAACAGGGAGGTTGGACTAGATGATCTCCAGAGGTCCCTTCCAACCTTACTGATTCTATGATTCTGAAACTGGAAAACTGTTCTCCTTGATTTAAGCTCATAATAAAAGAGCTAGGAACATTTAGTGAACTTGAATTATGATAGTTATGTGTAAGAAAAGCTTTCACTGATAAAATGAGATGATTGGTCACTCTCAGTGTGTTCCATTCCTCTAAAATGGAACGTGTACTCTGGGGTGTTGGTAGAAGAGTTAACAAGGTACTTTGTGTTTTTTCTCTCTCTGTAGTAAAGATGCGAATACACACCATATGTTCTTGGAATTTCATAAATTTCCACTGTGAACTGCACTGAAGATTTCATTCCAAAGGGCAAGAACTCTCAATAAAACTGCACAGAGACTCCTCCCCCCACCTCATTTGATCACGATTGGTGTGAGTGCCCTGGTAGTTAGGTATCTGCTGTATTGATTTTTTTTTTTTTTGTGTGAAATACACAAAATGCAAGACCTGGACTTCATTCATATGGTTGTAAAACTATTGACAATACCCTGACAAGAATGGTTTTAGGCAAGTGGATAGAACAAAATACCATCAGAACTGAGATCTTTCTAGAAATCCAAACAATGTGCATTTCCAGGTGTTAAAAGGTTTTGCATGATGATAGAATTCCAAGCACCAGAGGCAAAGCTTGAAGGAAAGGTCATTTTTAATTTCAAATCAGTATTTCATACTTTACAAGAAAATTGTCTCTGAATAAGGAAACTAAAAGTGCTCTGAGTTCATAATTTCTGATTTGAATTATGCTGCATTTGAGACAGAGCTAATAAAGCAAATTGACAAATGACAATCTTGTAGTCTCATCTCTGCAACAGCCATCAACTACCTCCTCTTTTATAGGATTTTTAAATACATTTATAAATAAATGTATAAGAAATAATAAATTTGGTTAAAAGCAAAGATGTGAAATACCTAAAGTAAATGTTTACAGGTAAGGTAGGGCCCCTATTTACATGATCTCGCTATTTTGTAAGGGTGTTCCCCCAACTACAGGTCCTTTAGGAAGTGCAAAATAATGGTCATCATTAACTTTTATGGTGTACAACTTGTATTATAAAAGAAATAGCTTTTTTTCCAAACACAGGGAAAATTTGTAGGGTGCTCAGCAATTTCTCTGAGTTCATCGGTACCTTTGTATTCTTTGGTAGGTGAGTGTGGTCAGTACCTTGTTGGGTCGGGGCCTTGGTCTTTGAAGCTGAAATTCTAATATAGGCTGTTACAATGGATCTCTGAATAGCTGGTGCGATTTCTCTCTGATTTTCAGATGCAGAACACTGTTAACTCAAATACTGTTCACGTTAGTAGTTTTCTTTTTGTAACCCTTGGGATATTACTGCACAAAAGGTTTAGCCAGGCACAAGCAGTTTATCCAAGTGTTGGATCCAATACACATAATAAAATTTAGACTCTACACAGACATCGACTGTATCTCTGCTAGGACTTCAAATGTGTGTTAAAGAGCCAGGCATCTGCTTTCCATTTGAGCCTCATAAAGCAAATGTTGATCAGTAGCTACATTTTTACTAGGTATATTTTTCCCTTCTACAGCTGAGCAATTTGAATAATCTTTTTCCTACCTTTCTTTCCTCTTCTTATGTAGAAACCTATTCAGAAAGGATATTTTCATCTATATTGATGTTATTTATTTCTGATATCCCAGTGTTATCTCGCTTGTTAAGAAAACCTTGGTGTCGGTTCCACAAGTCACTAGTTGGTAGTTCAAATTATAGTACAAATGAAACAACACATACTGTGTTGACAGAATTCTTCACAATGCAACAAGGGAGATTATTTTTTCTCACAGAAAATTAATTTTGAGGTCTGTATGAAAACTTTGCTATGAAGTTGTCTTATTAATTTTGAATGAGATTTTTCCCTGTTGTTTTTGGTTGGTATTTAAAACAGTCACTAAAAATTCATTTTTTTTCCTTGGCTTAAGATAGATTCAACCCATATTCATTAACTTAATTTCTGATATTGTCACACAGCTGGAGCTAGAAGGAGGCAGTGGTTACACACTTCATCTGTTTTCTTGTCATAGCTTGAGAAAATCTGAAAGCTATTGTCAGAGGAGAAGACTGAAGTACTACAAGACTGAGGTTAACACCAGCTCACGTAAGGTGTCCCAGTTAAGCAAAGTTATGTCCCCATTATGAAAGTCATTGCCAATGAGTATCGTTGGACTTTTAAATGTGTTTATTGGGAGACATCCTGATTAAGCAGATCTCCTGAGTGTATCCTAATTAAATAGTGCATCTAATAATAGAGATTGTAACAGATCACTGGCTGGGTGACAGGGTATTTCCATATTTCCACTGCCTGGGATCTCAAAATTTGCTTTATTCATTTATTAGGACCACTAAGCACAGAAAAAAAAATCCTATATAATGAATTCAGAATTTCTTAGAAAATATTCCAATTAATTCATTGAGTTTATTTCATTCACAGAACTTTATAGAGAAGCTTCCAGATTTGAAAGATAAATTATGTCTTAGATTATACCAACTAGGTTTTAGCCAAGCAAATTGCCAAAAATTGATGAATCAAGATTCATGGGGAGGATGGATTTGACTGGCACTACAAGTTGGGAAATGATGAATATCTTGAATTCAGACATCTCACATTCAGATATTTACAGATTTGCAAAATAAAATTTTACGAAGGAAAAAATATTAGCCATTTGCGGGGAAAAAATCGAAATTTCTCTATTCTGCAGTTTTCCCTGGGTGTAGCAATGGCCTGTCACTGCTTAATCAGGCCTGTGCCTGGAAGGGGGTGGTCCAGATGCTGGCTGGAGGGTCCAGGGAAGGTGCTGGGAACCCACAGGTTTAGGTGAGATGCTGAGAGGGGGAGAGGGCAGCACTAGGGCTTGAACCGATGGAGAGAGGCTTCCTAGGGGCTGGTGGGGACCACACAGAGGTCACTGCATCTTCCTCAGCTGCTGCTTAGGCTGCGGTCAAACCTGGTTTTGGAAACCTGTCTATGGGGATGTGCTGGGCATGGGGAGAGCTATTTGAAAAACTCTATTTCTGTGCTGTTTTACGTGGTGGCTTTGCATTTTCTCTGTTTATAATGTTTATTTCCCTAGATTCTGGTGATCCTAGCCTTTCTGAATCTGAGACACTTTTGACCTTTTTTGATGATCTTATTATAAGGAGAAATTCTTGATAGTCCACCCAAAGCTCTGGCTAAAGGGGTGGTAAGGGCAGGTGGGAAATCTCTTCACAGTTCCAGAACTTGCACTTTTAATAACTGGCAAAGAATGGAAAAAGAAAGGGAAGTGGAATGAGGAGGAAAGGAAAAAAAAAGGAAGTTAGAAAAGCATTTTAAAGATAGAGTGATAATGAGAAAAAAGTAAGAAAGAGGAATAAGTTTAATAATGAAATGTAGGAGATGTAATTTGAATTTTAAAAAGAGTAACAAATTGAATGATGTTCAACAGATAAAGAAAAAAATCCCTACATTAAACATATTTCTTATGCGCATTAGAGGCTGCAAAAATATGACAGATTCCTTATCTCCCAATGATAAACTTAATACCTGTAAATTAAACCACCTGCTTCTGCTAGAGCTGTTTACTGTTTGCAGAGGTTGACAAAATGACTGTTTCCTTAGTGAACCTGGGTGGGTTTTCTGGCTATCTCTTTTTTTAGAATTCCAGAGGCGTATATTCTTCTTTGTGATACATGTTCTTCTGCGATTCCCTATGTATTCAGAAAATTATAAAATTATTTTACTTTGACTATATTTTTCCTCATGCCAATTTTTCAGGTTTTAGAGAGCATATCTAGATATCTCAAATTTTCATTTTACTGTAAAGAAGTCTTTTTAATGGGTTCTGAAACAAGGTTTCACAGTTTTACTTAGAAAATATAATGTTTTAAAATAGTAACATATTTAATAACTAGTGAAAGGAAGTATGAGATGTGATGGTCAAGAGGGGAAGAACATTTACTTCATGGTACATCATGTGAATGCAGAAGAATAAGCTGCTACATAATAACACTTAATTTTTGCCATTTTGTCATCCAGCTTATCCTTCTCAAGATCACAATTCATATCTCTTATGTAAATTTATAGGTGTATTTCAAGAACTGTCCCTGGCACTAATGTTATCAAACATTCTAGTCCTAGAGAGTTCAAGTGTTACCATTTCATGAACTGAGAAGCATAATTAACTTTTAGAGTTCTCATTTTACTGATAAGAAAAGATTATTCAGAAACTAAGATTTTTAAAAATCATACATATTTTCAGCCATTGTGTGGCTCATTCTATGTCCCCATTTCTCACTCCTTATTTAGATGGTTAGGGAGATTATTTTTCTAGAAGAATAAATATTCTATGCATGAAAATTGTCAAACTTGGTCTTCATAACTGAATATGCAGCTTTAAATAAAAACATGTGGCATTTTTTGCCATTTTTGTCACATGTATGTGAGAGCAAATAATTGTGCATACATAACTGTAGATGAGGAAATACCTGTTCTGTAGAAAGAAATATTATGTTTATTTATCTACCAGTACAAGATGTCTTTGTGTCTAACATGAGAGCACTAAATCTTGCTGCTTATATTGTTCTTCTTATGAGATTTTACATGTTTTATAACATTCTTATTTTATGCAATCTTTCCTTATTTACTCCATTATTCCTAGAATTGTGTTGGACCATTCAACATAATACCTGTAGTTCGTCTCTCTTTGTTTTTCTAGACAGATGAAATCTTCACACTCATCCTGATCATTAGTACAGCCAGATAATTTGTAGTATTTACCTTAACCCTAGTGTCTGCACATTTTTTTAAAAGAAAATCTCTCAGAACCCAAACTGAGAATTCAGAGTTTTAAAGACTGATTCAGCTGCAATACCAGGTCTGAGATTCAGATTCAAGTTTTTGTTTTGGATTGGGTTCAGGGTTTGTAAATGAAAGAGTTCAGATTCTGAAATCTTCCAAAGATCAGATTCAGTGCTACTTACCAGAAAAGTAGTCATATTTAATCTTTATTGATTACACTTGCACTCAAGGCCCAGATTCTTATCATTTTTGTACTGACAGAAAAGAGATAAGAATGGTAAGGTTCTTAATGCAGGCATATATTTAGTAATGTGTGTTAGACAGGATACATTTGGGCCAAACTAAACAAATGAGAGTTTAGTCTGCCTCATTTCAAAGGAGTAAAACAGAAGAGAAAAAATCAAAACTGAAGTAAAAGGACATCTGACTAGAAGATTTATGTGTTTTACTAGATTGAGAACATAATTGTTCAAGATTTGGTGAAATATGCCGTAAATGTATTGGAAAATCTTTTTTCAGAGTTATGTTAGTTACACACTTGAGCTAAGAATGTCTATGTGATATTTGAAATGCTGGTATATAGACTAATTGCTCATTCTGTTCACTAACTGTCAAGTTTCATGCCTACCAATTAGTTAAGCTGTATACAGTTCACTCTTTTATGGACTAAAATTTTATTGCTGTTGATATCTTTTTATTCTTTCATAGGTATCTTGAATATGGCCCTATTGTACTGCTACTTTACTAAAACAAGACAAGAAAGCTGTTGTATTTTAGTTATTTCCCTTAATTTACTCTTTTACTGAGTATAATAAAGAAGCTGAATTTGACATCCAAGAAGTTAGCTCACATGAAAAGGAAGTTTCCTCACTGTGCTTATAGAAAACACATACCAGTGGATCACATAGTTCATATGGTGACAACTGGAGTAAAATTTGCATTGTTGATATGGGCGTGATCCTCTGCTGAGGGCTGCATTCTGCATGAGAGTGAATAATAAAAAAAAAATGCAGTCGAAGAGATATGGCTTAAATGCTGACATTATCTTCTGGAAGCATGAGTCTGGGGGTGTAGTGAGCAATTTAGGCTGAGAAAATTTAAAGGATAGAATACAGTATAAATTTTATTGCCTTTTTAGCCGGTAGATATCAGAAAAAAATTGTATCTGTGCTTTTTTTTTCTAGAAGGATAGCATTTTGTTGTCAGTCCAGAAGAACATATTGCAGTTCACAGTGTGATGAGGCATTCTTTGAAATGCTCTTACTTTATGTGACATTGATTTGAAAATGAACAGAACATCTTTATTAGACTATCTAAAGTAGCCAAATTAAATTTAAATCCTTGATCAACCCATCTTTAATCTGATCGTTTCTCTAATAGAAAATCTAACATTTAATTATAGAGGCTTACATTAAAGTATTGAATACCAAGCATTCTACTGATCTTTTATAGAAGAATAGAAATCTTACTTCTTTTGTGACTGTCATCAGAGGACTTTTGTTAACTTCCTTGTCTCCATAAAGCAGACAATTTGTCCATGAATATTCTTTATGCACAAAAATTAGTTGTCTTTTCTTAATTTTATAATTTTAAAGACTACCTTGTTGCCTGAAAATAGAGCTAGAATTCAATAATGACAATGTTTTAGATGGCAGAGGTTAGAAATGACTAGAAGAAATTAAAGTATTCTTTACAAAAGAACTTTATAGTAAAGTATTCCAAAATAATGAAAGAATAAAGGAAAAGGATAGTGGGATAGGATGACAATTTCTTTGCAGATGGACATATACTTTCATTTACATGAGAAAATATTGCAAGACAGAGAAATTGTTAAACACTCAGAAGTGTCATGCTGATTGTGTTTCATGTAAGCATTTCCCCTAGAGAGAAAAAGGGGCAAGATGATGTTCCCTTGCTAGTTGAAGGCCTGAAACACGCCTCTAGGTGAAACGCACCTAGCTGGACCAGCTAGGATGATTATAATCCCAACTACTTGAGTCACTCTTCCTCTTCAGGTTAACCAGAGAAGTTGCTCATGGTGTTATTTCCTAATTTAATTGAACTCATAATGGGCTGGGCTGGCTCAGATAATGTAAAAAGTTTACTACAACCTTAGTTACTATTACAGAAACTCCTATAGCTTGGATTGTGGGTTTGAAATGGGTTAGGAAGCCGCTGCACAAGCAGCTGAGCTGGCAGATCAGATAAGGCAATGAATGCATGAGGAGCACGTAGGAGATGACTGTAGATGGTGATCTCCTCAGCTGAACCAGTTGTAGCTGAAGCAGGCTACCTGTTTGCTGCCCTGGTGCTGTGGAGCTTTTGGCTTCTTGGAGCACAGAGCTGCTCCAAGCTGCATATCCACCTCCTGGATATGTACTTTTAGTTCTTTTCATCTTAACACATTTGAAATGTTTTTTACATCAAAATGTGTATGGTATGAAGATAATCAGTGGACAAATCGAAGCAGTGGCTAGAAGAGACATGTCTACATCACTTTGCTGTGAGTCAGTGCTGTTTCCAATATTTTAATAAGGCCTTGTTATTATGAATGACAATAAGGACATTAAGGATTGTTGTGTTATGTAGCACTTCTGGTGGGACTTTTTTTTACACTTGCTTCGTTTTGCCTCAATTATGTCACTTGTATCAGTTTCTAAATCCTAGCCAGGAAAGAAGAGTAGAAGATGAATTTGTTGTCAATTGTAATGTTGTATTTATTTAATATTATTGTTCTCTTCTTCCCTCTCCCACCCTCTTATTTAGATGTATCAGTTCCCTGGGGATGTGCTTTCTGTTAACTGGTGTCCAGAGAATGAAATAAGCTCTGTTATATAAGCTCTATAAGCTCTAACCTATCTACAGATAAGTTCAGGTACTAATTTAGATGCTAGTATAAAACTTTTTTTAGTCCAGCTTTTGAACTTTGTATTTTCCGCATCTCCTGTGCATCCCAGAATGATTTGTATAGAAAGCATTACAAAAAGTTATGTAGCTAATCTAACCCAAGGTGAGAGTGACAAGACCTATCTCACTTCTAGTCAAATGTTTGTTTTCATGCTCAGATACCATCTACGACAAAAGTTTCACAGATTTTTTTTAAAACACTCTGTCTGAGTGTTTTAACTGCCCTGGTTCTAAGAACACTTTTTTTTTTTTAATTATTATTTCTAAACTGAATCTTTCTTGCTGCAATGTAATCTCACTACTTTGTGTCTAGACACCATGAATATGAGAACGCATCCATGTCTTGTATGTTAGATAGTTGATATAATATTGCATTTCTTGTGTCACTTGTTTTTATGAATTAGCAGATAAGTACTAGCTTTTTAAATATGACTAATTTGGCTTAAGAATTATTGACTTAAATGTGATAAAACAGAACAGTAGCCAAAGTATCTGCTAAAACCGGAAGATTGCATGGCCAGTTAATGATAAAAGATACCACCGCAAACCTAAGATACTACAGCTGTCTTCCAGAAGGCTGCGTGATAACTGATATTGCTAAGAGTATCTTGCACCATAGCCAAATTATTTTCTGGGAAAATGTGAGAATCAGTACATACGCACAGAAGTCAAGGAGCAGGCAAACTGGACTATCCAGCTAAGTAAGTGGATCCTGAAAAAAGCAGCCAAATTTACTTTAAGAAAAAAAAATAGCTGAGATCTCCAAATTTGTTAGTAGGCGAATTGTACCCATCCTGGTTTTACATTCTAGATGTTTTATAATTTCTTATAAATTATTTTATGCAATCTTCTATTGATGCTAGAGTAGTTTTATACATTTTTAAACACAGCTCATCTTCTGTGTGGAATGTTTCCCTAATTAAAGGACTCAGTTATTATTGAGATGGCATTCAAAAGATAAACTGTTCTACTACCAATCCCAATGAGTTCTCTTTTATTATGTATTCTTAATGGCAAAGATTTTTTTTACAAAAATCAGTATGAAAAATTTGCCATTTCTGAAGTAAGCATAGTTAGATTTTTGGTATTAGTGATGGGCAGTGCTACATGAACTTTTTGCTGTGAGGCACCAAGAAAAAGATCACAATAGGATTAACTGCTGTGATACTGGTTTGAAAAGTATCAGAAACAGGATTTCCCTGCACTGCTCCTCCCTTGTTCATGGGCTAAAGAACATGCCTAAGGCGACCATTTAAACTCTGCCAGAGTCTGGGAGGGGATTTAAAGAAGCAGCAATGGTAGAACAGAGCAGATTAAATGTGGATCCCAGGTACTGCCTCCACTTGCAGTCATGGTGCTGAAGCATATCTGGTACCCTTCTCATCACAACTTGGCATGCACAGTATAGTTTCTGTTACCCATAAGGAATAAAATAACTAGCTTATTATAAAGCCTGAGGAAGAGATTTTTTTTGTCTCTCCTGCTCTGGATGTGACATAGATTATCAGCTAGCGCTATGAATCTCTCAGACACGTATGAAGAAAAAAATCAATGATGAAGGTATATCATTAGCAAAGCTTCTTTGTTGAGAAGGAATTCTCAGTGCCCTTCCTCTGCTCTGCAGAACTGTTGTGAAGTTGAAAGGCTACTCATTAAAGAACATTGGTTCGTTTCTATAACCTGGATTAGAAAATCTGCAAACGGCTGTAATTTGTTAGCTCTACAATGCAGTTGCTCGGTATTTTTTGTGGGAAAAGCTGAAAATAGTCTGTGGAGATATTTCTTATACTATTTCTGGATTTTCTGCTGATGTGATATACTGCTTTGATGTTCCTTGCTACACAAAAACATAATGATATTTGCAATAACTTCACAGTACATAGAAAATATGGAAGGCTGCAATTGTTTACCTGTGGTGTATGTCTGATGGAAAGTTTGCACCGGGGTAACTCATTCTGTTTGTCATGGCTCCCATTAATTTGAGATGCTTGCTGCACCTGGGCTGGCAACACTTCAAACAAGGGAGATTCAGACCTCTCTAGTTTCAAATGAAATAACAACTTTCTGCTAATAATATAATACTAAAAAAGTGGTGAAACCTTCACTAGCATATTTTCAGCATGCATTTTATGGAGGAAAGAATAAATAAAATATCCTGAACCAATTTGTGAAAACCTCATTGATTATGATAGCTGCGTGGGTGCTTTCACCTTGGGAAAGGTGATAAAGCCAGTATCTATTAGCAATGTGGGAATCTTTCTGCTATGCAGCTCTGTTTTAATACAGTGCTGACAAATGTATTCAACATATTTTCATGCTGTCCTATATTTAGTGATTCTCTGTAGTATTTGCAGCCAGTAGATGTTTGCCTTTAGATTTGCTCTGCACAAAAGAAAGGAAAATATGAAAGTAGAGAAGAAAACATTATTTTAAAATAGAATTTGTTAGTGGAACACAAACAGTCCTGTGCTGGTAAGTGGAGCAAATAAAAGTGATGTGATACAGAAAGATTGTTTTCTTCTCTCTTGTGCATTTGCTGTTTTAATTAAAATAAGTTAACAACTAAGCACTATTTAAAGCTCTTCTGCACATGCCACAGGGCTTTCAGTGTCCTGTCACGATGGATCAGCACGTATTGAAACACCCTTGTGTCTGGCAGGCGTCGTTGTTTTGCGATAGTGTTGATTCAGCGAATGTGAGGTAGGAAGCCATTCAACAGGGCACCATTAAACTTTAAACCAAATAGTTTCAGAGGCACAATGTTACCCTAATGACACGAGCAGCTGGCAGAATAGATTTGCATTCGAAGCAGAAGGGGTAAATAGGCAGTCAGTCATACAATCACAGAATCACAGAATCGGTAAGGTTGGAAGGGACCTCTGGAGATCATCTAGTCCAACCTCCCCGTTCAGCAGGGTCACCCACAGCATGGTAGACAGGGTTGCATCCAGGCGGGCCTTGAAGATCTCCAGAGAAGGAGACTCCACAACCTCTCGGGGCAACCTGTGCCAGTGCTCCGTCACTCTCACAGTGAAGAAATTCCCCCTCACGGTCAGGCAGAACTTCCTGTGCTTCAATTTCTGCCCATTGCCTCTAGTCCTGTCACACGGGACAACTGAAAAGAGTTTGTCCCCATCCCCTTGACACCCTCCCTTCAGGTACTTATGCACATTGATAAGATCCCCCCTGAGTCTTCTCTTCCCCAGGCTGAAGAGGCCCAGCTCTCGCAGCCGTTCCTCATAGGGCAGGTGCTGCAGCCCTCTGATCATCTTTGTAGCTCTATGCTGGACTCTCTCCAGTAGCTCCATGTCTCTCTTGTCCTGGGGAGCCCAGAACTGGACTCAGTACTTGAGATGAGGCCTCCCCAGGGCTGAGTAGAGCAACAGGATCACCTCTTCTCATTCCTGACTTGCACGTTCACAGGCCTTGTGGCATTCAACTGTTCGTGAAGATTGTGTTCTTAAAATAAGGAGAAAATCTCTAATTATTTCAAGAATCAACATGTTTCGTCAGTGGATTCGTAGAGATGTGATGACTCTTAAGGAATGACAACAGTGGTGTTGGCATTGCCGAGATATTTATTCATGTAAAATCAGTGTAACTAAAAGAACAGATGAGTAAAAACTTGAGATGATTATGGACACTTTTCCAGAAGTCTTAATTAACATTATTCCTCAGCAAAGAATCCATCAGTTTCTTGTAGATCAGTAGATAAGCTGTGGCCTTATGATTCAGAAACTTAAGGCTATGTACATATATTAAAATAAGATAATCTCTGTGTTCAATATCTGGCACTTCAATTGATATCCCGTTATATGACATATGTACAGTAGGACTTGGGTTTGTCTGTCTTTGGCCGCTCTCCCATAGAATGATTTAGTTTAATTATCATCATCTGCGTAATCAGTGGGGGTTTTATGTAAATAAGAGAGCAAGCGAGGTGGACATGTAGCAAAGTGAGAAAAAATGTAGGTTTTCAATGAATGATGAGATTAAGCTTGATTTACTACATTTTTATCCTTTCTATATTGGCTTTTGCAAGTGCTATATTGGATTGCTGGGTTGCCTGCATGATTGTCCATATGGAGATTTCAGGGCCAATCACCAGAATTAATGTTGTGATGGAAGCAGAAGTAAGCGTGTGTTGGGTATGTTCGTCTATAATGAGGCCCATAAATTGCCTGATGGAATACCCTGAGAACAAAAGCGGAGATGGCTTTATATCTTCCTTGCATGAATAGTGTCATGGCCTTCTGCTTTCCCAGAGTGTTTCAACAGTCACAGTTTGGCCTTGCCTATTAAGCAAGACAGAAACTTTGCTGTTTGCCACTGCACAGCGCCGATGTTCAGAGAAGAACACAAGGATTTCCTGTTACAAATCACATGTGCTTCCAGAAATATTAAAAAATAAACTAAAGCTTATAGATAAACATGGCCACTCTCAGTCATTTACTTTCAGATCAGACATGCATAGAAACAAGCTGATATATAAGCTATTGAATTTATCAAATATAATTAGAAATGAAGCAAGACACAGTCCTTCCTGGGAATTCTCTGAGAATGGTTGCATCAAAAAAATGCCTACTTGTTTAACTCAAATGTTTCATTCAGAAAAAAATTGAGTTTAAAGTATTTTTTAGTGAATTTGACAGGTCTGTGCCTGGCCTTTTGCTAGACTTCACAATCATCATCTGGTTTAGGACTTCAGAATCTATGATTTGGGGGGATCTGGTACAACCCCACCATTAAGAATGAATGTTTCCTAAAAATTAGGCCAAGAGAAAATGTTATTTCACTACTGTTATTAGCAGTAAAAATGATGGGAAGATTAGTTTCACTGAGCAGATGCATGATCTGCTCACAGTAGGCAAATTTCAGCTTCAAATCCAAATTTAGATAAGAAATCTAAACTTCTTGATAACCAGACATATTGTGTTTATTTGTCTCAGCTCCTGTCATTACTGTAAGTATTTTAGATAAAAAGAAGCATGTGCTTTCCATGTAAATAAGAGATTAATGGCAGGTTTTCAGTACTGAAGATGTTCTTCAGTTTGTAATAGCAGTCGAAGGGCTCCTGCAATTTAACTTAATATAGCGTTTCCTCTCCTTCTTGTTCTTCCACTTCCTCCTCTTAGAAATTGAGCACAAGTGTCTGTGACTTGTCCCCAACTAAGAACTCTTCTCCAGATACACTTAAAGTTTAAGGCAATTTTTCTAGAAAGGATTAGTCTCAGCATATGTTTGGAATGTAAAAGTTCCTTCCCACCACATTTAGCAATCTTGTTCTTTTTGGCATTAAATCTAAATGTTTTCTTATAGACAAAGTTTTCTTTCTTCCTTCCTCTTTCTCTATCACAGATGCTTTTACACCCCCATGCATTTTACTTTACACTTGATTTTGAAGATAACGTGGATGGTGCAGAGGTTGAGTACTAAATACACAAGCTTTTCATTCATAAATGCTCAGTTCTTAGAAAGTCTGAATAAAAACCCAAAAGCTAATTTTCAGGAGCTATTCCATTGTTAGCACTTGCTGTTAGTCCTATTTGTGATGATTATGTGTTCAGAGAAATAAAATCAGTAGTTCAGTTCCTGAATTAAAACATATTGGCTGATCCATCTGATGGAACTTGCAGTTTTGTTGAATTGCTTGTGATGCTTTGAATTCTTTTGTGTGAGATCTAGTCTGAAATGCAATCTGCTCTCAGAGATACATTAAAAATGGCCTGTCTTTTCTTAAAATGAGAAAACATTAACAGGTATGGGAGGTTCTATGCTGTATTGCCAGTTCACATGGCAACCAGTTGAAACAAGAAAAAAACCCAAACATGATAAAAACTGAAGCAATGAAAAAGCAAGAAGTTCATTGTCCATCTTTAGGGATACTCCATCTTCCTCTACCACTTTATTCTGCTATCATGTAGTAAATCAGATCGTATACAAATATTTTTGAATTTATAAGAAGAACTTTATATAATTTCTCCTTGATGTAGTTGAGGAAATATTCAGTTTGGGGAAGTTAGGAAAATGGTAGAGCTTAAACTAATCTTGCTGTGCTGCTTGATATTTCTCAATGGGTTTATTAATAGTGAAAGGATACAGTCAATACTGCAGTCACAGGAGAGAGATTATCATTTAAAGGGCAGTGGCAGAAGAATCAGAAGAAATGTAGAAAATTGGTTAAGCTTCAACTGAACATATTTGATATTCTAAATATATATTGAACAAATTAACAGGAAAATCCTTTGGGTTATATTCATGTGTCATGATGGTTGGTGGATTCAGTAAGTACAAAGAAACTGTTTAGAAAGATTTCAAACTTTGTATTTTAGCTGCAAACATTTTCCCCTGGCAGGAGCTAAAATTAGAGTAGATACATTTATATTGTTATATAAATGCATATTTCGCAACATCTGCAGATGCTGCCTGTCCTTGCAGCAGCTCTAAGAGACATCAGTAGGTACATGTGATGATCAGGAACTTGCATATGATACACGGATTCCAATCAATATTAGAGACTTTTTATGTAGCCATTATAAAAATTGTTGTATTATGAATACTTCTTGGTAAATATTTATTTACCTTTACTGATAGGGTTTCCAACATGTATCCTCCAACCTGGGGACAATACTTTTAATTTAATGACTGTGCTTTGTTCAAGAATAAGTATACTTAAGGTTTCCTTCATCCACCTGCAAGAAGAGAGTGGAAAAATACTAACCACAGATTAAAGCCAGAAGTTTTACATATATAAATAGACTTCCAGCATTGCTTGAAAAGCCTGGGATGAAATACAGCAGGTAAAAAGAGAGAGGAACTGATGGGCAGAGTTTTGTCAGTTAGTGACCTTTGCATGCTTGGTTTAGCTATTGATATCGTCAAGGTGAGCAGGGCTGAAAAGACTCCAGGGTTCAGAAATAACTCACAGGATGCATGGAAGTATTGTGAAAACACTCAAGCTACAGCTTAAACAGATATCAGGGAGGTGCATTAGCATGTTTACAAGGTTTATTTATGTTTGGCACTATGTATTTTGCATGCTTTATTAAAGAATGATTTTGCTCTATGTATTAAATAGTTACATTGTTACATGGTTACACTAAGGAATAGCTTTCCTGCCTCTCTGAGCTTTCCTGGCTAGTTTGAGGAGAGGAATAATTGGTGGTATCAGGGGATAATCTGAAAGTTAGCACAGGGAGACATGCACTTAGAGTAAGGGATCTAGTTCTCACGAAAATGCTAAAAGGTCCTAGAAAAAATCCGGGGTGGAGCAGTACAGTGAATGTCGTAACAAGTAGAGCTCAATCAGATTGGTAACCCTGCTAGTCAGTGGGACTGCAGCTGCTACATGCCTGAATGCCTCTGAAAAGTAGAGCCTTAAGGCTGTTAATAATTTTAGCCATGATATGTAGGAATGAGGAAGGGACACTCAATGTGATGCCCACACTAAGGAATCCTGTAAAAGGCCTAGTAGTGTCCAGTGGTCTTGTGATGGACAGCTGAAAATTATGCTATTGATAAATCTCTCTGTGGTTTGATTGTAATAACATAACATTTTGAAACTATAGATCCTACTGCACTTAGTAGATATACTGGTTTTATGATAATTACTTTTAGTGTTTCAGCTTATAGAAATGCTAGCAGCCAAGTGGGTCAGAAAGATGCAGTAACTTGCGTTTCCCTGTGAACATTTGTGTTGTCTCCACATCTCAACATTTGACTTTCAGCAGAGAGCAGATGGACATTCATGGTGTTCTCCAGCAGCATTTTCCGGAGTTCTCACAGCCACAGTGGCATGGCTCAAGTACTGTTTTCTAATAGGATGAAGATCCTATACCTCTTATTGAATAAATAAGCTCCATGGGAAGAGAAGATGATTCCCAGCTCTGCAATTCCCCCGGGAGAGAGAAGGCTTTGATCTCAGATCTTGCTGTCTCTATTTACCTCGATACATAGAAATGTACATATAACTATGCAAAATTGCACAAGCTCTGTTTGAATGAGCACTGAAGAATATTGGGGACTAAATAAGGTTTGACATTATTATATCATATTATTATGATATTTCCATGCAATCATTGACCTAGAGAATGCTGGCAGAACAATAAATACAACCTCTGTAAACTACAGCTGACTTTGCGAACTGCAACAATGAAGGGGTATCAAATAGTTCATATTCTGCATTGTGTTTGGATTTGAAATAATGGATTCTCATCTGAATTAGATCTAGGTGTCAAAGGGACTGATGCCTGAGTCTTATTGGTCTCTCTTTTACTGTGTTGAAAATCTTTTCAGAACAATCCCCTTCTATGAGACTTCCAGCTCACTTATTGTAGGTAGAGGAAATATGCTATGAGGAAAAAATGTTTTTTTTTTCAGTTTTTCATTTTTTACTACTTTTTGTTTAGTCTTCATGGGAAAAATATCCTAAGCCTTAACGTTGGTTTCAGAATTGGTATTGATGTTGCTTTTAGAATTGACAGATTATCAGTGGAAGTAAGTTTTGTTTTCTTTTTTACATGGTTTCCTGACCAATAGCCAAACATTAGTCACTCACAGTTACAGACTTGAGAGTGATAAGGACAGGACTCTAATACCCTTAAGGATGGTTTGTGCTTGGTTGCTGTCCAATTTAAATGGAAAACATGGCCTTCTACAAGATCACAAAAATTTTTTCACCTTTCTCCTGTAAACTTTGATATGCGGAGAAAGTGCACCCTTCAGAATACCATTCTAGTTCATAAGAAGTAAGAGTTAAGTGAACATTTATATCTAGTGCTTGAAACTGGCAAGACTAAAGATGACCATGAAAACCAAACCGACACGTCTCCAAAGGACGAGAAAATAGAATATAAAGTATATCTGATGTTACTTTAACTTGCTATGATATTTAAATAGTGTTTCATTTTTTAGTGATGTCATCTGGTGAAACAAAGGAAAACTTTAGGTATTTGGATTTAGAGCAGTTGCTTGGAGTTCTGTGCTGTATCTTGAAGGCTATTTATTTGAATAATAGACTGAGCTACAATAGTTGCAACTGCTCATAGAAATTATTTTTTCCTGTTGGCCCGCATTTTTGCATTTCTTTCATAGTATATAAAATAACTTTTCTAAAATAAGTGGGCATTATGTATTAGCAATAGTTGATATGCCAGGTAAACACCAGACCTATTAAGGTAATTATACTGTCAGTTGTTTCACATATTGTAATCCTTAGCTAATGTTATGTTTGTGTGGCTGACTGTACTTTAGTTTGTGTAATAATGACTAAAATTTCATTTACTCAAATATGTTTTAATTGTGGTTCCCTATAGGCCAAACTGCAGTATCAAAGTATATGAGTCTTTTAAGTTTTTTTTTTTTTTTTTTTTTTTTTTTTTTTTTTGTATAATGAACAGAGGCAAAGTCTTTAGCACAAATGGATTACAATTCCCAATACTAGATGGGAATGCTTTAGAACTGCAGCATGCTTTTCTTTTGTTTGACATCCTCTTGTCCTCAATGTTTTTCTAATCCTATTATTTCCTTTCTTCAGAAGTACAGAATACAGTAGTTGCATCCCTGAGAGGAAAGGACAAACTGACAAGATGACTTGCTGCATTATGCTGTGTTGATAGATTGTTTAAATCCTGCATTTGTAATGCAGATGAAAATAAACAGTTTCTGAGCAAAAGCTGATTAAAGAATTTAGTCAGAATTTTGTATCACAAAGAAAATGCTTACTTAAGAAAAATAAAAATATGATAGTGCCCAAATGATTAGGCAAAAAAAAAAAAAAAAAAAAAAAAAGGCAAAACAATAAAAAACATGAAAGCCTGACCAGGTACAAGCCCCCAGAGGGACCAGTCCTGCATCATGATGAATTCTTTCAACTTGAGTAAATTAATGTGATGGTGAAGTGTTCTAAATGCTAACATCATAGGATTGTATAGCATTTAACAGACTTGAGCTTCAATTTATAGATGAAAGGCAATCCTATGGTGAGAGTTACTCCAACAAGTTCTAAAGGAGGACATATTTCAAAGGAAAACAATCCAGTGAGCATTTTTGTAAAAATTTGCCTCCTTAATTTTTTGTAGCAAAGAAGGCCAGTGTTATCCTGGGGTGCATTGGGAAGAGTGTTGCCAGCAGGTCGAGGGAGGTGATCCTGCCCCTCTACTCAGCCCTGGGGAGGCCTCATCTCAAGTACTGTGTCCAGTTCTGGGCTCCCCAGGACAAGAGAGACATGGAGCTACAGGAGAGAGTCCAGCGTAGGGCTGCAAAGATGATCAGAGGGCTGGAGCACCTGCTCTATGAGGAACGGCTGCGAGAGCTGGGCCTCTTCAGCCCGGGGAAGAGAAGACTCAGGGGGGATCTTATCAATGTGTACAAGGACCTGAAGGGAGGGTGTCAAGGGGATGGGGACAAACTCTTTTCAGTTGTCCCGTGTGACAGGACAAGAGGCAATGGGCAGAAATTGAAGCACAGGAAGTTCCGCCTGACCGTGAGGAGGAATTTCTTCACCGTGAGAGTGACGGAGCACTGGACCAGGTTGCCCCGAGAGGCTGTGGAGTCTCCTTCTCTGGAGATGTTCAATCCCGCCTGGATGCAACCCTGTCTAACATGCTGTAGGTGACCCTGCTGAGCAGGGAGGTTGGACTAGATGATTTCCAGAGGTCTCTTCCAACCTCAACCATTCTGTGATTCTGTGATTGTGTCATTACACATGTGCAGAAGATGTGGATGTAAATGAAAATTTCAGCTAGAGCAGAGCTCTTCCATTCTCTTGACCTTCTGGTAGGTTTGGGCTTACAGTCCAAATCCTGTATTGATTTTTTGATTATTTGAGTTATCTCTGGTTTCCATTTGGGTTTATTAGAATTCCAGCACAATATAGGTATAAACTGTTATTAGCCCAGATAGTGATCTGCTTTTAAGCTATTTTTTCTTCAGTGTTGTCTACCATCCACTAACCCACCAGGAAAGCATGTTTATTGAGTTGAGTCTATTTTCTTGAATTTTATGTGGCCTTCCTTTGTTGCCAGTTGTCAAGTATTTATAAGTTTTTTTTTAAAAAAGATCATGATATTTAATATAGTGCATTTGGCTTACTAACCTCATCCTCTGAAATGCCCCATAGGGACCCATATTTTTACTTCTCTTTCTATAAACAGAAATCTGAGTGTACTGTTAAGAGGTGAAGTTTATTGCTAGAGCCAATCTATGAATTTTAGGCTAAGAAGATGACTTCAGATGCAAAATGCATATATAAAAAATCCTAATTGAATAAGTTACAATAAAATAAATGTGAGAAAAACATAGTGGAATATAGACTATTTTAGGTAGTAACAGAGATACTATTTTATATATAGCTTTTTGATATTTTGACTGACTGTTCAATACAGCTAAACTGTGTATTAATCCTAATATTTTCTTCTGGAGAAGCAGTCATCACATAGCACCCAGCAGGCAGTACCAAAACAGATATTCAGCACATTACTACTGTGCCAGCCTTCATACAAAAAAAAAAAAAAAAAAAAAAAAAAAAAAAAAAAACCCAAAAAACAACAACAAAAAAAAAACCCCAAAAAAACCAGCTGTGAAAGCAGTAGCAGTAGCGAGTTGTTCTTTAACAGAGCAGCCAGAGCTGACTCAATGCTTCACCAGAGCAGAGGACACCCTTGTTTTTTCGAGGATCACAGATGGGGGCCCGGCCAAGGCTAGGCTGCACCTAACATGAACAGGAGAGGAGGTTGGAGGTGAACCAGGAGGCCAAGAGGAAAGACTCAGAGCCAGTCTTGTTTCTTGTGCTGGGAGATACAAGAGGGCAGAGGAGAGCAATTCTTTATGCTGGGAGGTGTCTGAAGCTGCCCGCCAGCCTGTACCCCACTTAATGCTGCTGCTCTGGTGTGGTGCAGGGCTCCATTCTGCTCTACACAGGTGGCCAGACCATGGTCATTGCATCTTCCCTGGCTGTTTTCTGCTCTTTGCAAGCTGCCTGTTTGGCCAGTCTGTGCCCTCTTGGCAGCTCTCTGTCACGTGGCTTGAAATGTATACAACAGCTAGGCATGCTAGCAGGGCTGAGCGGCCTGCGTCCATAAAATTTGAGATTTTGGACTAAAATCACTCTGTAAAGGTAGATGTTATATGATCTTTGTTACTTTAGCATCGAAGATCCTTACAACACTGATCCTTGCACCTACCTCTGATGGTGTTAAGTTTTTCCTTTCGTTACAGTGGAAAAACTTCTGGTATGGTGATGTGCCTAAGGAAACGTGAGAGACAAATAGCAGAACAGGGAATTGAATCCAGGTCACAGTCCAGCCTCCTGGCTGGTAAGATGGCCTTCATTTGGTTGTAGTATCGCACATCCCCCTGGGTCTCTAGCGAAGTACTGTGAATTCTTGCTTATCACTCATAATTATGACTTGAATTCCAAGAATGTGTCTGAACTCTATAACTAAATGTGATTGAAACAAAACCAGGCACCAGTGCAATCAGGAGGTATGATTCCATTTGTTAACTGACTCAGGTCTTTCTTAAAACCCCTGGGATTTACTGCTCTCTTTGCACCTGCTGAAATAATATTGACTATTTCATCACTAATTAAGAATCTTCTGATTTCCAGCCTAAGCATATTCAGAGCCTGTGTCTAGTCATTTCTTCCTGTGTTAATGTTCTGATTTATTTAAATAGTCCTTTTGTCTTACAATATTTTTCTTCTCACTGCTGAGAGAGACTCCCTAGTGGGAGTGGATTTTGGGCATTCAATTCAGTGCAGTATTTAACCTTGATCATTTCTGTAAAACTGTTGTGCAGAATTTGTAGACAGAGGTAGCTGAGCTATTTCACAAACATTAATTAAGGGATCCTCAGAACTCCACTCTTTTGTAGGTGGGTACATTCACCACCTTACAAAAGGCAATTGCAGCACTGGTGTCTCTCACTGTTGAGAGGCCTTCTTTATCTGTTTTTGTTTATTTAATGTTACTTAGTATTTTTATACAATTTAAAAGCATGGTAGGCTACAAAATTTGAATATAGTTTGATATCTACTTTTATGTTTATGTCCGTAATGACCTGACAGAGAATTTGAAAGATCTTTAAGAATCAATGACCAAGAGTTTGAGAAGTGATTTTTAGGGGACCCAGCTTTCAACATGCAGCAAGGAGTTTTAAAACATTAAGACCAGGACTACAGCAATAACCTAAGACCATTAGAGATTTTAAAAGCTTTGTTCAGTACAAATCACTACATGGCTACAACATACAGTTCAATAAACAGCAGAAGTAATGAAGATTGTTTTCTTTAGAGTATGTACCATGATATTAATTGACCTTCATGTCAGTGAAGATATGAAGTCTTATTAAAGCTTTTCCTGCATGTCCTTATAAGGACTTTTTCTTTCCTCCCTACTCCCACATATGAATTCCCTGGAATTTTTTATGGATGAAATATAGGTCTATCTTCCTCTCCCAGCCTCCTATTTTAAAAATCTCTTGATAAATTTCACAGAATCACAGATGGAACTTCCTGTTTTTTAGTTTGTGCCCATTGCCTCTTATCCTGTCACAGGAAAAGTCAGGATTGATCTTCTTTACACCCTGCCTTCAGATATTTATACACATTGATAACATCCCCCTGAGCCTTCTCTTCTCTAAGCTAAACAATTCAATTTCATTGAATTCTTTTTAGTCTGTTAACCAGTAATAAGAAGGCAGGCATACAGTAAGATTGCGTTACCTTTAATTCCATCAGAAACTAGGCTAAAAAGGTTGTTGCACTATACTCACAATAGTGTTATCAAATGTAGGTTAGCTGATGATCAAGAAACTGTGTTGATTGACACCACACAAGTTCTACTCCTGTACTACCGAAATGTTATCAGTGCAAGGTTTTGCCTGAAGCTTAAATCACTTCTTCTTCCCTGACTTCCCTGAGTGTGATTAGTCCAGTACAGCCCTCTGTGTATGCAGCTGACCTGCAGTAATCACTGGCTTTGAAGAAATAGTAGGGAGCTAGAACGTTTTGCATCTGCGTCGTTTAGCTGTTATGACAACATCAGAGCGCTAGATTTTTATAAACTTCAAAATGACTAGAATGGATTTATCCTGTGCCTGAATAGTTAACCACCATAAAATGCAAATGTGTTAGTGTAAAGGGAATCAAACACTTAGAACACACAAATCTCTAACATGCTTTTGGATATTGATAGTGATATTGAAGTCTTATAATTTTCACCTCCTAATACTGTTGAGATTTATTTTAAGTTTAGAAAGTATTTAAAAAAATTTGATAAAATGATCCCCACAGCAGAAGAAGTAGTATTTATTGTAGTGAAATTTTTTTTATATAATCTATATGTATGCAGTATAAAACTGTGTAATTTGTAAGTGTATTGTATGTTGTACATTTTCAGTTTAATTTGTAAGGTATTTTCCTAAAGAAAAGTGTTAGTTTGATTCTAATTTATTAGTTTAACCCTCTGGATGTTGATATTAAGCAGTTTCATTCAATAAATAGTAATATAATGTACACACACTTAGATCATGGTTTGGTTTCTGTGTATGCCTTAAGGTGTAGCAGAATTTCAAACAATTGAAATGAAGAGGTAGTGTAATGAGGAGGCTCTCTTAAATTATGCAGTGCTAGTGTTCTCGCACCTAGGATTTTGTGAGTGTTGCAAGAATCTTGCCAACTGTGCTAAAGAAAAGTGGGATGACTGAGGAAGGGGTAGGGGGGTTGGGACAAAGCTTTTCCAAAATAAACCAAGAAAAATGGTAGGGGTAGGCTCTGCGGGGGGGAGGGGGGAGGGAGAATAAAGTGGAATATGAAAGATCTGGGTGTACAAACTGAGTGTCTCAGGGGCTGTTTTTCATGGTGTATGATGATCATTTGGCAAGGAGATGCTCTCAGTCTAAATCCAGACACAGAACTCATCTGAAACGTGTGAGAGTTTTGCATGCACAAGGGGAGCAGTATTTAGCCCCATCTGCCTTATCGCTTTGATCTTCAAAGGTCAATTTCATATTGCTGAGCTAGTTTTGAATAAGTCTCCAATTAATTAGCAAGAGAAAACACTTCAGTTTAGGAAAAAAAAAAAAGATGCATCTGCTCAGTGTTACTTTTTCTGCAACACAAAAATTAATGACAGTGCAAACAAAACAGTATTTCCCATTGTATTCTCTCTGCCCTTCCAGAAAAGCAATAATACAAAATGCAGTCTCACTAGCTATTCTGACTTTTTCATCATCCAGCCTCCTGAATGAGTACAATAATGGATATAACTCTTGCCTAGAGAACTCTCTTTCTTTGGTAGAAGGAAATCAGGTTATACTTAGTCTTTTGTACAGCATCTTTCGTATAAACTGCACTCCAAAACACATCACAGAATGTCACCCAAAAAAAAAAAAAAAAAAAAAAAAAAAAGAAAAGAAAGAAAGAAAGGAAGGAAAAAAGTAAAATAAACAGTACTAGCTATAGGGAAAACGAAATCTGAAAAGAAATAGCATGTTAATGAGGTAAATCATTTATTTCACATGGCAGAAACATGCAGAAAAGGCATTCACACCTTGAAGTACTAACACAGAGAGGGAAAGCAGAAAAGCCCATGTTAGATGAACCATGGATAAAGAAAAGTAATAATAGGTTTGGCTGAATTTGTTATATGAATAGAGAAGCAGAAATCCTCTGAAATCCAGCCCAGATAACCAGTATGTCCCAGCTACTTTGCAGTGCTCAGGTGATGCAAGGCCACCCTCAACCCTCTTCTATTAGTCCATTTATTTAGTAATTCCAGGTAGCTGGAGCATAGCAGTGACTCTGTAGTTTTTATGATGGGATGGAATAAGCCTGGGAAAATATTTTTCTTTACTAAATAAGGTAATTTTGCATGTGACTGCTTTTTTCTTTCTTTATATTTCTCAGAATTTCACTCCAGCAGCACCAGAAATCAGCAAACTTACCCTACTTGGTCTATATATGAAATAAGAAATATTGCTTTTTACAGATGCAAGAGGGAGAGGTTATGATTTTCTACAGTTGCATATGCCACAGCTAGGAGAACATCTTAAATCTTTTGACTGGGATGAGACTGTAAAACTACTTTTTTCCCCACAGATCATTCACCCAACTGGCTTTGCATGTCAAGAGAATGAAATACAGTGTTATTAGCAGATATAGGTTGCATGTGACAAAATGAGAAGTAGCATTTTGCTTATGTCAGACCCTGCAGAATTTCAACTTGATAAAGCCACTGCAGGAATTTTTTTGTACTGCAAGTCATCTTGAGACAGTGGCCTGAAAAAAAAATGTAGCAGATTTAAGACCCATTCAACAGGGAACGTGTGTGCACATTATTTTAAAACATACAGAATCTCACTGATGCCTCTAATGCCTGCTCGCTCACATGTTAGGAAAACATAGAATAAGGAAGCAAATTTGAGGTTTATGACAATACCACTGTGGACCTCTGAAGGAATGATGCAATGCATTTCTATTGTATGCTTAGATGCTCTACAAGAAATACTGTGGGGGGTTCTGTGTAAACAAAACCTTTGGCTTTAACTTGCCTGCGAAATATGTAAGGAAGAGTAGAAAACACAGGTGGATTAACAAAGAACATTCACAGTAGAACTGAGCTCAGCTGGTTGGTCTATGATTTGTCACAGGTATTTCAAAGAAGAGGATTCTAAGTGGTTTGAGCAGGCATTTATGAGGATTAGGTTGTGATAGGAATTAGCTAACTATGTGTTATTAAAATAAGGCATACACGAGTCAATTACTATAAAAACTCTTGTAAATGAGCAGAGTATCACCCACATTACCACCAGTCTTTAGAAGTGCAGCTACTGTACTGGAGTTTCCCCTCTTATCAGTATGTCAAAATCAAACTTAAATTAAGACTGAATTAAATTGTTTTACATATCGCCCACGATAATTATTTTTTTGTGGAGCAAATGCAGAGATAAAATGGCTCTTAAACCAGTGGACTCCTTGGGTTCTAGTCTTTCACTTTGTATATTGTATATTCTCATAAATTCCGTAGAAAAAGAAGAGTTGCTAAGCTTAAATAATTTTGTATGATGTGAATGTTAAAATGATGAATCAAAGATAAGTTTGATTCACATGGCATTTTTCCACACACCTACTCATCTTGAGGAAGAAGGAGAAACTTATCTCCCTTTCCACCTACATAACAAGACAAGGCGCCTGATCTTAGATAAAATAAGCTTCTAGTGTTGATATAGTTCTTTGGATAGATATAGTTATCATGCAGTAAGTAAATGCAAAAGAAACAGAAAATGTGAGCTATCCCAAAGATGAATTCAGAAATAAGAGATGTCTGAATATGTTCTCATGCTTCCCTTTCACCTAGCATCAGCTGGCCAATATTGGATTTTCAGTTAAAAAAAGCCAAGGAAACAAAAACCACCACCAAATGACTTCTCTTTCATTTATAATTTCTCATTGTACTGGGAGACCATTTTTCATATTATCATTAGCTGTTCTAAGCTATGGTGGACCTAAAGAAGTGCCTTAGAGTATTTTGCCTTGAACCTCTTTTCTTTAAAGTATAGCTCTATGAGAAAGGTTTGCTCTTATTTTTTAATATACACTACAGTTGAAATCCAGATGGTGGAGTATGGCCCTAACTACACGGAGCTATATTTACAGATTATATATCATCAGGTAGCAACTAGGTAATAATAAGTAGTTAGGTATGTAAAACATGAGTGTATTTCAGAATTCAGTATTTTGGTTCATTCTTCAAGAATAGTTCACTTTGACACCATGGAAGAATTGTGTTTAATTAGATATACATTTCTGTTTCAGAGTAGCATTTATGTGATTATTTTCTCTTAACAGGCAGACAAAACTGCCAGAGGAAAGCTCTCTATTATAAGTTATCCAGTCGTTTATGCTGTGGTACTTGTTAAAGTAAACTTTTTGTACCCCTTCTCTCAGAGCAATTACGAGAAGGGTCAGCAGAAGAAAACAGGGGGCTGCAGACACACAGTCTCTGACATTAACTCTGGACAAGGTGGGTTTTCTGGATCTTTGCAGAGGCAGGTCTCCTGCTGCTGTGATACGAACCTGCTCCTTCACCAGACTCAAGGAGGAGGCTGGTGCATGGTTGTCACTCCCTAAATCTAGCTGTCCTTGTGCCATGTTTCACTGGAAGTTAATGGCTTTGCATTTGTCTCCTCAGGGTGAGTGGGTGCAAGTTCCTTTTGGTGTAGGAGCAACACACAATACAGCCTGCAGCCCGCTAACCCGGCTGAGAAACCAGCCCAAGTGGTCGCTGCCTGCCTAGTAGAAGGGAGCAAGGAGATATTAAAAACTTGCCTGGACACAATCCTGTGCAACATGTTCTAGGTGATCCTGCTTGAGCAGGGGGGCTGGACTAGATAATCTCAGTGGTCCCTTCCAACCTCAACCATTCTGTGATTCTGTGAAAACAAATTCTGAGCCTTTATGTTTACATTTAAAATTGGACAGACTTACTTGCTCTAGCTTTTTTTCACTGGGAAAAGGGGAGGAACAACAGGCTGCAGGGCTGGATATTTGCACCTCTAATGGCTGTATCTTCATATTTCACTGTATTTTGCTTCAGGTCTGGGTAACTTTTTTGCATTGTGTTGAGTGAAAAGGATTACTGCACGCAGTCACTTTAGATTCCTGCTGAAGCTTTGAATCATTTTCTGTCTACTTTATTTTAATTCCCTTCCTGTGATGATTTCATCACTGTATTATCTGAGCGCTTGTCCCAAGTTGAGCTGATTGCCAGAGTGAAAAACAGTCCAAAGAAGAGAGTTATAGACAAGGAATTTTGTAACATAAATTCACTTACGAATTGGTGCAAAGATCTAATGATGTTAAATGATAAGATATATGCGCTGTAAATTATACTGAAGGAAATGAGAAACACCTTTGAATTAAAAGACAATCATCATACTTAAGAATAATTTTGAAAAGGGTCTGTAAAGACCCTTTGATCAGTGGCTGCAGTGGATGAAGAATTTTATGCTTTAGAAAAATACAGGAAGATACATTAAGAACAAGTTAGATAATAGTACATAAGTTTAACCTTGCTACATTTAAAAATGATTTACATTATCTTCATTTAATGCAAGCCTTAGAAAAAGTTAATCAATACAGTTTTAGACAGTGCACATATCTGTGCTTTGAATACAAGGGTACAACTAAAAAAGTGCATGTGCAAATGAGGGAAGATGATAATTTATGCTTTCAAAAGTAGGTGTATTTCAGGGTGGCATGCATGGTATGCAAGTAATACAGGGAAAATTTGCTTTGCTTGCTTGAGAAAATGGTGATTTCATTTCTCTTCAAGAAGAAAAGGAGTAGGAAATAGAATAAAGTAATATGGAGAAGTAAAATTGCTTGAAGATGCTATTTAACTCCTAAATAATACGATTAGTTCATGCAGTTGATGTCTGACGATGCGAACAATACTGATAGCAGTCTGGACTGAGGGACCTGTAGAAGGCTGGTCACTTGTAGCAAGGATGATCATCAAGGAGGCAGTTTCATGGGGCATTGAAGATCCAGGCAAAGAAATTGGGATGCTGCATATATAGCCCAGTACCTGCTTCTGACTGAAGAGATGCTTTGGTGGAAGATGCTTAGTATTTAATTGTGTACCCTTTGAAATACCTTGACAGTATATATATTTATATACATTTATACACAGAGCAAGGCTTCTGTGTAACCCTATGAATTACTGTTTGGGTTATGCCTCGGAGTATGAAAGTTTACTACCCTATGAAATTGTTTTTGTTCTATCTAGTATAGTGTTATTTATTCTCATTTTTCCTATGAATATCTAATGGAAACTCAAAATTATGAAAAATGAAGCCCATTTGGTGACTTCAGGGGGAGCTGTGTAGTGTGAAATAGCACTACTAGTAATGAACTTAATGAATTTGGTAATCCTGGAACTCAGATTGCTAACTAATTGTCATCTTCAGTTGACTGGTATAAGTACAGTTATTTCAGATTTACATGGAAAATGTTTTCTTCAGTATCTCATATGGGAACTCTACATTAAAGCAGTGCAATTATTGGATATTTATAAACAGAAATAGATGTAGGGAATCACCATACATGAATATATAATATGAAGCTCTTCAATATGTAAGTATAGAATCAACTCAGGTCATTTTTAATAAGCTGCAAAGAAAGGATATTGAGGATTATTCTGTAATTAGTATTTTGAATCATTCATAAAAAAAGAATATTTCTCAATTTGAGAACATCAAATTGCTTGTCAGATATATGTAATGCCTTGATTCAAGTTGTCCTAGAAACTGTAGAACCTGTTACTTCAAAAAGACTTCTATGTAGCCTTTAGAGACGTATGTATATGCCTGTAGATTCAGATTCTTGCATATGCTGTTTTTCTTGGCCAGTTTTCTGGGGTCCATGAAAAAAAACTCTGCAGACGCACATATGGGGATACAAAAATATGCTTCTAGTTTTAGAGGTACTTGAATATTCTAAGGAACTCCATAAAAAAATATCCAAATATACTTTACAAATCTGTTCATAAAATGAGGAAAAAGTGGTGTGTATAAATGACGCTTGGAATTGCCAGTGAAACCAAAAGATAAAGCTGAAAAGTACATGCAAAACTGAAAGACCTTATCACGGAATTAGCAGAATCAAACTATGATTTTGGAGCTTAAAATTGAAATAATGGAGAAAGTCAAAGGAAAATTAGCCTTTAGGTACTGTGAAGTTTAATGTCATAGTGATGTTGAGAGAACTCTTGTAACATCTAAACTGTCTTTTATCCATGTTTGAAAATGACTAGAGGTATTAATGGGGGGGGGGGGGGGGGAATCCATCAAGGACTTTTAATGAACATAAAGATCCCTTCTCTTAAAAAGCCATTGAGCTGAAGATAACTGAAGGCCAGGACAATGTGCCAGCACATATGTTTACTGTGTACTTGCACTCTTCCATTACGATCATAGCCAGAAAAAGGACTATCAGGCTAGATGAACTCTTGGTCAGGCCCATAACAGCTGTTCTTCTGTAGTGATTCCCTCACAACTGGATATCCAATGGGCTCTGTTAGAAAGATTTAATTAAACTGACAGCTGGCAGGGAGCTTTTGGCCACGAATATGGAAAAAAAAAAAAAAAAGACCAAAAAAAAAAGACCATTCCAAATAACAATATGGAACAAAATCCTTCTGATGAGATGCAGTAAAGAAAATTGTATGCTGATGCTGTATCACAACGAAGGGTTAGGCAAATTTGGAAGTGAACTTTGTAATCCTTGTGGTAAAAAGAAAATAGAAATTCCATGTATTTTCCTGTCATATATACAGTCTTACTAGAAAGGAAGCATTTTGTCCATTTTGGCCTTCAACAGAATAATATTAAGCCTTTTTCCTACTTCTTTCACTGATTAACAGCCTGCAACAAGAAATATATTCATTGAACTTATCTCTTGTATTCATTAATTATCTACAAATAGGTATCTGCTGCTGCTCCTACTTGGTCTGAGAAATGCTGGTGAGAATTCTCATCTCTGTATAGAGTTGCTGTGAAATAATCCAGTGGAAAAATAGGGATGAATTTATGCTTGAACTCCACTGTAACTCTCCAAGTACATGCCTTTTCCGGTGATGAACAGGTTACCTTTTTGAGAAAGTAGACTATCCATCTTTCATAGAACAGTGACAAGCCCCACTCTGGAAATCTGTTTACAGCTTTTCTTCAGTCATATCCTCTCTGGGACAACTTATTTTGAGTGGGTCACTTGAGTCCCTTTCTACTATTTCATTTTCTGAAAGGATGATCCTGGCTTTTTAGACAGAAGTACCTGAAGAAATCTTTGAGACTTGAAGAGAGATTTTGACAGATGTTCTGAAAAGAGTGAGAATGTGCTCAATGGGTCCAGGGAATTGTGGTGTAAGTAAAATATTTTCTTCTCTTCCACTTTGCTATCCACTAGATTTAGCACTTTAGCTAAAGCTGGCCCAACTAAAGCTGGGCTTCTTTCTGATTAGATGTGAGAATAAGTTCTAAGTTAACTTTTAGGATAAGATCTTGGCTGTTTTCAGAATTTATAACTCTTCTGGGTAACTCTGTTTACATACCCTTGTACTACGCTTGCTTTGGTTAGATCCTTGCTTTTTTCATTTCACGGCTTCTGTTTGAGGAGTCTAGGCTGACTGTATTTTCTCGCCATAAGCAGCATTTCATTATGCTGTGTTCAAAAATGGACAGAATCTGTTGGCTTTTATTTTATATCATGTTGTCACTATGCCCAAGTCAGGCCTGGCTTGCCAAGCTGGGAGATGCAACTTGGAGAAAAGTGTAACAATGCTGTGATAGCAGCAATTCAATTTAAGATGTCCCATGTGGGGATCGCCCCCGGATTTCTGTCTTAGACAGCATTGCCCTTTAGCTTCTAGAAAACAGACCTGAATCTAGCAGCCATACAGATGATTAAAGGTGATCTCTAGAACATTAGTGCTTTGTTTACCAATAAACAGACAACACCTGAAAAGCTGATCAATGGCCAAATGTTTCTCATAGTTTTGCACCTTTAATGTCCTTTTCCCATATAGGAGTTTACTCCAAACCTTTCTGTAGCGTTGCAGCTGCTGGAATCTCTCCAGGTGCAGGGCAGATCATACTTTCTTCATGAAATGCTTTTGAGCTTGAGCGCAGCTGTGGTGATGGTAGGGAGACTGAGCCTTCCTTCACGATGTTCTGTATCAGATAAGGCAGTGTGTGTATGTCCCAGTGGGACATGGGGGAGGTATGGTATGAGAGAAGGACATAAGCTCTGCGCAGCTCTGTCAACTGTTTCTTGGTTTCTGAAAATGGAGTGTTTTTCCAGAGAATAACACTTTGTTAGGGAATGTGTATATTGCCGTGGAGAGGGCAGGCTGAAGCTGAAGACAGGGCAAATACAAATGGAGAATGGCTGAACCTTGGTCACTGGTACCTATGCATAAAGTATTTCATATGTATGAAGACACAACCAGTACACAAATGTCTGGAGCAGGATGTAGCAGACCTAATCTGCACATGCCACAGCACTGAAATGCATGAACGCACTGAATGCCAATGCACTGAAATAGCAAACTTACTGTGCCTGACTTCTCCTCCTTTCATGCACAGACGGGTGTTTTACACAGGGCCCTGGGTGTCTTAAACTGTTGTTGCCTGTATATATTATGCTGCTTTTTTCTATTGGGATTAAATATATCCCAGTGCTATTCTGCAGTTCCTCTCTCCCCTTTTCACTCTTCCATTTTCCTCAGATTTTCATATTTTGACTTTTTTTGATTGTAAAGTAAGTCAGTCCATCTGCACAGAAAAAAAAGGAGTAGAAGCTTTTTGTGCTCTTCAGAGATGTTGCTTGTTACTTGTGTTTTACTATTGAAAATTATTTTCTTTTCCTCCTCCATCTTCTGACACACTGGGAACATTTTCTAAATAGCTACAAAAGCATACCTAGTGAGAAAACCTTTTCAAATATTAAATTCAGTGGAACTTTACACACCTGCTGATTGTATTATAGAAAAAAATGGGCTTGAAATTATGGTATTTTGGCTGCTTTGGGAATTCAAAATTTTAAAAATTTAAAATTCCAAAATTCAAATTTTTAGTAAATTTTCTTGATTTCTCCTGGGATTTGAAAATAATGTCTGACTTGAATATTTCAGTCCCAAGGTAGCTTTACTGTCAAGAGTTTGAGAAGAGTTATGCCCTCTTCTAGTTTTCTCTTCTTTCACTTGGCAGAGTTACAGACACTCTGTAGTAGAAGTTCTTTGGAGAATAAAGGACTTATCCCCACTGCCTATTTTTCCACTTCAAAACTTGACAGAGATTAATCTTAAAGTATTGCAAACAAAGGTATATTATTATTGTAGTACTAAGCAATTTCAGAAAATTTTGTTTTAGGATCGTTATTATTTCTGCATTATACAGAACAATGAATGTAGCACAGTCCTCCAGTCCTTACTTGCTCTGTCTTGTATGTTATCTTCATTGTCTGTTCTGGTTTGTTACTTTTGTCGAGTAATACAAGATGGATTTTTTTTGTTAGTACAAAGTGGAGTTTCTTTCTCATGAGTCCATGGGGCTAATGTTATATCTTTATTCAAATTATAACTCAGAGTGAATTGAAGGACCTTCATTTTTCCTCTGTTACATCATTGACATATTTGATGGGAAATACATTTCAGAATTAATTAATTTTGAAAACATGCATATCTGCATTTTTCTTTGATAATGAGTGAGATAGAAGTGCTCTATGGATAATAGATTTTTGTCTAGTATAATTTTTGATAGCCTTTGGGAAAAAGAAAAGCATAATGAAGGATGTTTAAAGATGTTTCATGTATTAGAATGGTCATGTCGAATTATTGAAACCATGTGATCAGATGAGCATGGTACGGCCATAGAAAAATCTATTGGGCCCTTGATGAGATAGTTTGTTGATCAAAGTTCTATGTGGAGACTAGATTCACAATAAAATAGGCTTTTATTTCGGTCTATATTAACGACATAATGGTGTCCACTACTGTGTGATGTTCAGAGTCTATATTAAAAGTAATTTTGTACTTAGTCATTGTAGGGTTTTTTGCATAATTGTTTCTTTTTTGCTTCATTGTCTACACAAAATGATGGCTCTGTTAAGCAGTTGGTAGAAGGGAGTGAGGTGCAGGCATCTTTTACCAGTCACTAGATCCTTTTTTGCTGCTTCTTCAATACCTAATTTATCATAAAGCAACCAGCTCCTTTATGTCTTTTTCAGTTAATAGCAATTTCCTGTAGTATGGCTGTTATTTGCATAGAAGCAGCTGAGCCTGGATTCCTCTAATTACATGTGTTTTTATGTTAGCTATGCACTTCAGGGGAGAGAGCAGGTTTTCTCCTGTTTCTTCCTGTGTAGCTTTCTCCCCATGTTTTTCCTTCTTTGGCATTAGGCAGAACCTTTGTTTCTTTCAGAGTGTTTAGTAAGAATGAAACCATGTTTTACTTCTCAAAGAAGGACAGTCAGGAATATGTCCTGGCCTAGTACAACTCTTGACAGACTCAGTACAAGAGACTTCCATCTTGGTGGTCATTTCCCATCAAGACAAAAGGAGGAATGCCTTTCATCCAAGAATCGGTAAGTACCTTATCAGCACTTATTATAGTCTAGGATTAAAAAAAATTTCTTTTGCCCCATCATTTCTAAGTCGGTACTACATATCTTAAAGCAGACTGCCTTACCTGTCTGAAATACAAGCTCTCTTCTATTGCATGCACAGATCTTCTCAACACCTTACTGCTCCTTCCTTTGGCTCTAAGTCCTCAGGACTGTTGTATCCCTCTGAAGCATATCTCTTGGTTAATCACTTTTCATTGGGTATCTTTTTTTCCTAGGGCTTTATGAATTAAGCTAATCATTCACCCCAGCGTGTTGTAAGAAAAGACTAATTAGTAGAGCCACTCACTCCTAAACTTCTTCTCAAAGGGTATATTAGCACTTGGTATTAAATATCTTTGTATTTAAGACACTAAACTCCTCTCTTCAGCTTAGTTCTCCGATTGAAGCCTTGTAACATAAAGCCACAGACTTTGGTAAAGCTACAGTGGCTATGCAGCCAACTCATTTGGTTACGTTTCTAAAGTTATGTTGGCGCCAGTATGATTATTATTTATATGGAAGGCTAATGGATGATTCCTTTGCTTGCTCAGTATCTCACACCTTTATTTTACTGCTGTGTTATAAAAGAATTATTGCTGTGTTTCTTAGTACCACTATATCTTCAACTGATGTTTAGAATCATGGAGACCTAAATATGCAAGATTTAGCTTTATTCTCTTCATCTTTTATAACCCCTAATGGTAATAAGTGAGCAAAGTTTACCAATATTTTTAGATATTGGTGGTGGTGTTACCCAAGTGTTCAGCTCTCAAAGTACTTTAAAGAGAAATTATGTAATTAGGTATTAACATCAGAATAGATACGTGAATTTGTAAATACACCTTGCAGTCTAGGATACCTACCACTCAGCAAGTGATTAAATAAACTCCAGATTCCCAATTCATATAAGCGAAGGTAAAGATATAACCTAATCCTAGTCTATAAGTTCTTATGTTGGGAAGAATGAGGGAGAGGAATCCCTGTTGTAGATAAATGAACCTGGTGAAAAAAGCTCTTTATTCAGCAGTGAGGAAAATTAACCCTTGGAAAAACTTCTACAGGGGTGTGGTAGCCTCTTCTTACCTTGAAATGTTTACCTTATTAGCTAAACATGTTTGGAATAGATATACTTTAGCTTTAGAAAAAATGCAATTTGTATCTTTACATTATTGAAAATTATATCAAAAAGTGCAAAAAAATTAAATTTTACTGAAATTTGCATTCCAAAGAGTAACCTATACTTTAAAGAAGATTATGACCCATCTTTAGCATGAAATAGGCCAAACTAGATGATCGTAATAGTCTCTTTGGGTCTGATTTTTTTTTTTTTTTCATCTAATGAATGAACAGTGTTCCATATATTTGAAGTTATATTTGTGAGGTAAATGTGGCTTGGAAGAGAAATTTGGGCTTATTCCTGTATGGCTGAAGTCAGTGTACTTTCTAATGAAAATTTCCATGAAAAAATCTCAGGTCAGTCAGGTACAAGGCTACATATGAGCACCTAGTGATCTTAGCATGGCATTTAGGCATGTCATGTGAAGGGTCTAAAGAATCTATTACCCTCATGTGCAAGATTCCATAGACTATGAATCTATATTATATTTGCCCACTGGGAATTAGCTTTACCTATATGTTCCCCTGAGATTAAAAATTACAGAAAGATCTGTGATCACTTTTTGACTTTCATTACAAATTTGGGCGTACAATTCTATGTTACAGAATTGTCTCTTCTCAGTTTCAGACAAAAATCAGGTTGAAGATATTATGTTTTACTTCAAATTTGCGACTATTATTTGAACTGTGTGTTGGAGCTCAAACTTCAGTAATCAGTCTTAGGTTTATCGTCATTAAAGTAAATTTTTATATGCAAACTATTTGGATAACCTGTTTCAAATAATGAGAAAATAAATATTTTACAACTGCAGATAACCTAAGCTAAATAACATCTGCCTATTTTTAAGAGTAATTACCTGAAACTGAATTGTTTGGATAAAAGAATGCATAAAGAAAGATGAAATAATTGCTTTTGCCACCAGCATATCTTAGAAGATAGCAGAATGGATTTTTCTTTTTCTTTAGAATTCCAATCGATGCAAGAAATCTGTGGAAATTTTATGATTAGAATTTGTCAGTGAGTAACTTCTAGCCAGACACAAACAGAAGGCCCGATGCTAATTTCTTTATGTGCCTGAAATGTACAGGAATTATTAGAAGATAATGTGTACTGCTTCCACAGTAGTCTTACCTGTTATGCCCCTGTCCTCTGCTCTGGGTTTGGGGAAGATGAGTCCTTGGCTGTTTGCATCATTACTAACCCAAATTATCCACTTACTAAAGCAGACCAAAGAGGTTCAGAATGAAAAGATTGCTGCTATTTTTCATAGAAGGCACGATTAATACACAGGCAGGTAACTGACTTTTATGTGTAAGTGCAACAGATGTGACTGAAGCCAGTTTCTGAACACCGCAATAACAGACAGATGCATGCAAAGGAAAAATAGGTCACCAGCCTACCACGAATGTCAGGCAGTCCAGAAAAATTTAACTAAGCAGAATCCCTTATATAACTGATAAAACATTTTTTAAAAAAACAGGCAGGATATGGAATAAAAAATAAACAAAAAATGCCTGTGAAGGATAATTTATGCTAAAAAAAGAAAGATTAGTCCTTAAAAATAAATATGCTGTGCAAAATCCAACCTTTTTCATGGTAGGGTTTCTTTTCCTGCCTGAACATAGGTCTAAGGACTGCCAGAAGCTCTTATGGCATCTACATGACACTGAATAGGCACATCTGGTGTGTACATTGTGGATTGCAGCTTCAGCTGGCTGCATTCATGAAGGGTCTGCCCAGCTGTTTGACAGGAGAATGCAAAACCTTGGAAGATGATAGTGCCAAAGAGCAATATGTTGCACAGGACTGCTGGTACTGTGCCTGTGAACGTGGTGCCAGGTTTAACCAAGACGTTTGCAGGATGGAGCAACTGGGACAATTCATCAGCTGGGTACTTGGAGGTAAACTTGGAGTTTTTGTGTTTGACTCGCCTCTAGAATTATTTGAAGTAGCTACTTGCATCTCAGCTCCCTAAAACATTGAATCCAAATCTTTTCTGTGTAATTCAGTCCCACCAGTACTAAGAATCTTAGAGAAAAGGAGGAAAAAATAAGGCCAAATTCAAGCAAATTTACTTACAGAGCAAAATAGGTGACCATAGGCCAGACTTCAAATTCACACTGTTATTCTGTTACAAACAGAGCTGATGTTCACTTATCACAACAATTTGAAAACTTTTCTGAATTTAGGAGTTTATCAAAAATTACCCTCTATATTTTCTTAGTTCTTAGAAAACCAACAAAAAGAAGGTCTCCCTTTCTCATTAAAAATGTATTAGCATGTATCAAGAAAACGAAAAATAGTATTTTTTTTCCTTCATACTGTGCTTTTCAAGTTGCAAATATGAAAGCAGAATGAACCACTTTTTCCCAGGGGAGATATTCATCTCCCCTGTGAATGATAACAAAAGGTATCACCATGAAAGCATTGCAACAACTGACCAGTAAGTGTAAGTGGAGACCAATTTCAGTTAGATTCTTTTGGTCATAGATTGTTTTGAAGGTTGACTGAGCATCCTATGTCCTCTATGAACTAGGTATACAGTGATTCATTATTTGGAGGAAAATTCCTCGCTCAACCTTCCAAAATGCATTTATTCAGGCTTTTTTTGCTGGGTATATGATTTTTCCCCATTCATAAACATCCTCACTACAGATGAATCTTTCTTTTAGCCTTTTTTCTTTTCAAGATTGTGAAAACTGGGTTTCATTTACACAAATAACAAGGAAAAGTCAAAGTAAGAATGAAATATGTTTGTATGTCTTTTTTTTTTTTCATTAGTTTTCGTGATGGTGAGAATATCCCTTGTAGTTATTTTCCTTCAGATGCTGGTGTTAATGAAAGCTGTAGTGATATAGTCAATAGTGTTTCTTCGGAGGAAAGAAAAAAAAAATATATATATATATATTGCTATTCAGACAGTGAAATTATAAAATAACAGACTTCTCTTGATTCCTGTTACCTTAGAGATAGATTCCGGTCATTGAAGCCAATAGCTGTGGTGTTCTATGGAACCAGAGCTGTTTTTTTTCCTTTTCTCTTTCTTCTTTTTCTATTTTAGAATTAACATCTGCTTTGCTCATGTTGTAGGTGTCTGTGTGAGTGCATGTGTCTGTGAAATATGCATGCCTACATGCCTATAAATACAAGCAGAAATGTAAAATACAGTTTAAAAGTGAATGAATAAGATATATTTATACGAAATTTTGTTTTTTTTTGCTTTTTGGTTTCAGTGAGCTCATTTTAAAGCTTTTTTATTTGCAAATAAATGAAAAAATGGAAGCTCAAATAAGATGCATTACTAAAAGTCCTTTGCTGAAACACTAAAAACCTAACACTTTGAGCTCTTAAAGGCTGTTCGTTTTGAGTAGAAAAACTAATATAGCTGACATGTTAGTGAATAAAGCACCATTGACCTGCTTATGCACCAAAACAGCTTTACTATAACCTTTAAAGGTTTTTGAGAGATTAATTTTTATTTAAATAAATGGAAAAGGACTACCTACTGGTTCAAAATGCACGTGGTATTTGTCTCTTAAAAGATTATAACAAAATCTCTCACTTTCTGTTATGTTTCAGTGTACTGGATACTCTGTGCCACTTTTTGCAATCAAATCTAATTCAAATTAAATTCAAATTCTATTGACTGGCTGGGTAGGTGAGGGGAGAGCAGTGGACGTTGTGTACCTTGACTTCAGCAAGGCTTTTGACACTGTCTCCCATAACATCCTCCTAGGCAAGCTCAGGAAGTGTGGGTTAGACGAGTGGACAGTGAGGTGGATTGAGAACTGGCTGAAAGGCAGAGCTCAGAGGGTCGTCATCAGTGGCGTGGAGTCCAGTTGGAGGCCTGTGGCTAGTGGTGTCCCCCAGGACTCAGTGCTGGGTCCCATCCTGTTCAACTTCTTTGTCAGTGACCTGGATGAGGGGACAGAGTGCCTCCTCAGAAAGTTTGCTGGTGATACCAGACTGGGAGGGGTGGCTAATACACCAGAGGGCTGTGCTGCCATTCAGAGAGACCTGGACAGGCTGGGGAGCTGGGCAGAGATGAACCTCCTGAGGTTCAACAAGGGCAAGTGCAGAGTTCTGCACCTAGGGAAGAATAACCCCATGCACCAGTATAAGCTGGGGGCTGACCTTCTGGAGAGCAGCTCTGCAGAGAAGGACCTGGGAGTGCTGGTGGATGACAGGTTGACCATGAGCCAGGAAGGTGCCCTTGTGGCCAAGAAGGCCAATGGTCTCCTGGGGTGCATTGGGAAGAGTGTTGCCAGCAGGTGGAGTGAGGTGATCCTGTTGCTCTACTCAGCCCTGGGGAGGCCTCATCTCGAGTACTGTGTCCAGTTCTGCGCTCCCCAGGAAAAGAGAGACATGGAGCTACAGGAGAGAGTCCAGCGCAGGGCTACAAAGATGATCAGAGGGCTGGAGCATCTGCCCTATGAGGTACGGCTGTGAGAGCTGGGCCTGTTTAGCCTGGGGTAGAGAAGACTGAGGGGGGATCTGATCAGTGTGTATAAGTACCTTAAGTGGGGGTGTCAAGGGGATGGGGCTGGACTCTTTTCAGTGGTGCCAAGTTACAGGAAAAGAGGCAATGGGCAGAAATTGAAGCACAGGAAGCTCTGCCTGACCATGAGGGCGAATTTCTTCCCTGTGAGAGTGACGGAGCACTGGCACAGGTTGCCCAGAGAGGTTGTGGAGTCTCCTTCTCTGGAGATGTTCAAGTCCCGCCTGGATGCCACCCTGTCTAACATGTTCTAGGTGACCCTGCTTGAGCAGGGAGGTTGGACTAGATGATCTTCGGAGGTCCCTTCCGAGCTTACCGATTCTGTGAAATCAATCTACGATGCATTTTTTACTGTTTTTCCATCTCTTCCCTTTCATCAGAAAGTATTGCCACAGTTGACTGAAGATTCAACCATCTTCACAAAAGCAACTGAATGTTTGCTGAGGTATTTGGTGAGCTTCTGAGGAAATGAAAAGCCTCAAGAGATTAGGTTATTTCCCGGCAGCAGTCAGTTGGTGACTGGAGCTAAGGAGGTATATTCAAATGAACTTGTGTTAACTAAATTTGGAGATGAACAGCAATAAATATGCCATGGCATGTACTTCAGTAGAAGCAGCAGAACCTACAGAGGTCTTCATGAAGCTAACCTACCAGGAGGTCCATATAACTTCTTCACTGATCATATGTGCTTTGGGGATAGTTAAGTGAAGGTAGCTCTGGAACATGTGCATGGTTGCATTCAGACATTCTTGCCAGAGCATGGACTCCTAGTGATTCTCCTTCTTTTGCATCAAGGAAAACATTTACATCTTGAAGAACTATTGCTTGTGAAATTTGGTCTTGAATTTTTTCTTCCTGGTTGTCATTTCCTGTTGATTCATACTCTAGAAAATTATTGTTAGGGGCTTCTAGAGATACAAAAATGCCTAAAAATTCTTGATTATAAGCATCAGGGAAAGTAAGTGCAATGCAGTATAGTCATTTGCCTTATTTTTCTTTAGTAGGCAGATTTC